>NC_068567.1:42562963-42869638 GCF_025698545.1 Gossypium raimondii | reverse complement strand
TGAATTCGAAAAACTTGTACTTTCCCATAATAGAAACTATGTGGGAAAATGTTACCTAAGTGGAGGGTTGTTTGTGATCGAGATTGTGTCTAGTGCTTCTACTTCTACTAACATTGTTGAGTCTCTCGATGTGTAGCATGCTAGATTAGGACACCTGAAATTTCACTCTCTTAAAATGCTTAAAGAGATTAAATTGCTTCCTAATCTAGATAACAACTTTAATAAATGTGAAATCTGTGTTGAATCAAAGCATACTAAACCTCATGTCAAACCTGTTACTGATAGGAAGACTATACTTTTAGAGTTAATTCATACAAATATACTAGATTTTAGAAACTCAGAGAGTAAATGAGAAAAACATTACTATATTACCTTTGTAGATAAATTTTCTAGGTTTATCTCCTAAGGTTAAAAGATGAAACTGATAAATCATTTCTTCTTTATAAAGAAGAAGTAGAAAACCAACTTGATAGGAGAATAAAACGGGTTAGATTCGACAGAGGCGGTGAATATAACACTAATTTCTAAAAGAAGTATGTGAGAAACACGACATAATACATGAGACCACTTCCCCTTATACTCCGCAACAAAACAACATAGTTGAAAAAAAGAATAAAACTATAAAAGAAATGATGAATACCTTACTTCTAAGTTCTAGCTTGTCTGAGAATATGTGGGGGGATGCCATACTTTTTGCAAACCATATTTTTAATAGAGCGCCTCATAAAAAATTAGACTACACCCCATATGAATTATGGAAAGGTTATGTCTCTAATTTGCATTACTTGAAAGTGTAGGGCTGCTTAGATAAAGTAGGCGCTTTTAAAAAGAACACCAAGTCTAAAAATTTTGATGCAATTTTTGTTAGTTATGCTTTAAACAATACGACATAAAGATTTATGTCCTACATGATCATTCTATTTTTGAATCTAGAGATGTCTTTTTTTCTATGAAAACATTTTTCCTTTAAAGAAATTTATTATCATGCATGACATACAATCAGATTAATATGCTTATTCCTCTGCTAGTAAACATGCTAGGGATGTTCAATATGATGATGAACCTAGGAGGAGTAAAAGATAGAAAACTGCAACTAGTTTTGGTCCTAACTTCCTTACTTCTTTTATAACTGAAATTATTGACTTATACTCAGTAAGTGATTTTGTTTCTCCTATATTTGAGGATAAAAAACTTATGATAAAGTTGTAAAATCTATTGATGCTAGTTTTTGGAGAGATTATATTAATGATAAGCTAGAATCTATTATGTCTAATTCTACTTGGGAGTTAGTGGACTTGCTTAAAGGTTGCAAACTTTTTAGTAATAAATGGGTTTTTAGAAAGAAATTTAGACCAAACAGATCAATCCAAAGGTATAAGACAAGACTAGTTGTAAAGGGATTTACTACAAAAATTGGAGTTGATTTTTTTTATACATACTTCTCCGTTACTAAGATCTCAACCATTCGTGTTGTTTTTTTTGCTTTAGCTTCCATTCACAACTTACTTATGCATCAAATGGATGTGAATATTGTTTTCTTGAATAATGATTTAGATTAGGTGATTTAGATTAGGAGTCAATATGGAGCAATCTTCAGGTTTTGTAGCACCTAGGAAGGAAGACAAAGTATGCAGACTCAATAAGTCTCTATACTATCTCAAACAAGCTCGAAATTAATGGTATGAGAAATTTTACAAAACTATCCTTATTTATGGCTTTGTTGTTAATGGTGTTGATGCATGTATGTATTAAAAAATGTTTGGTTCAATTTGTGTTGTCATAAGTCTATATGTGGATGACTTATTAATTTTTTGTACACACATAGAAGCCATTATGGAAACAAAAAATTTCTTATCAACCAAATTCAAAGTTATTGACTTGAGAGAGGTAGATGTAGTCTTAAGGTTTATCTCTTATCAACCAAACACAGATAATGGGTTTTCCTTAAACCAGTCTCATTATATTGAGAAAGTGTTAAAGAAATTTAATAGTTTTGATGTAATCCCTGTGAAAACTCCCTTTGACCGTAGCATACAACTGAAAAGGAATAAAGGGAAAAGTGTATCACAATCTGAGTATGCTAAAATTATTAGGAGTGTTATGTTTTTAATGAACCATACTTGGACAAATATTGCCTATGTTGTTAGTAGACTGAATAGATATACTCATAACCCAAGTAGTGAGCATTGGAATGCTCTTAAGCATCTGCTTAAGAACCTCAAAGGTATGATGACTTGGGGATTGCAATTTGTTGGATACCGTGCAGTTCTAGAGTGATACTATGATGCAAAATAGATATATGATAACGATGAGTCAGCTTTACCAGTGGCTATGTGTTTACTTTGGGTAGAGCAACCATTTCTTGGAAGTCTGCTAAATAGTCATGTGTAGCTTGCTCCACCATGAAATCAGTGTTTGTAGCTCTTGATTTAGTTAGGCAAGAGGCTGAATGGCTTAGGAATTTACTTGCAGATATTCTTTTATGGGGAAACTTACACCTCCTGTGTATTTATTATGTGATTCACAAGTTGCCATTTATGTTGCTTAAAATTAGGCTTACAATGGTAAGAAAAGGAATATACAAATAAGACATGAATGTGTGAGACACTTAATAAAGAATGTAGTACTCGCCATGGAGTATATAAGATCTAAGAGGAACCTAGTTGGTCCACTAATCAAAGGGTTATGTAGGAAAATGGTTCTTGATTTGTCAAGGGAGATGGGTCTTAAGTCCATTGGTCGAAGAGCTCATGGTAGATACCCAACTTAGTCTTCTAAGTTTAATGTGGTCACACGAAACTATGGATAAAATCATAGCGTAAAACTTTACCTATCCCTATGGCACACAATGTACATGCATAAGGATGAGCTTCATGCTCTTAATAAGTTCATAGCTTAGAGTTTCAGTGGTCCTGCTAAGACAGACTTGATAAATACACCAAATTTATTAGATGAACTACTAGATGCTCTTAATAAGTTCATAGCCCAAGGGTTGGGTGTTCCTATTGAGACAAAATTGATGAACTTACCAAATTATAGGACAAGCCACTAAATCTTCATAATGAATTTATATCTCAGGCTTAGGGTGGTCCTAGTGAGACGGACTTAATGAATTCACCGAATTTTTAAATTGAGAGGTTAAGCTTACTAAATGCTCTTAATGATTTTGTAGCCCTGGTCCGGGTGGTCTATACTAAGATAGACTTGATGGAATCACCTAAGTAAGTGTGAAGGATTAGCCACCTTCTATGAAAGACGTTGGGTCTTTTTTTCTAGGGCACTTACCAGCATCCCAAGGTATATTGGCTAAATTGATTATCTATAGTAGAAGTCAATTGACCTGAGACTAGTCGTGTGTTATGAGTTTACGCTTATTTTAACAAGTTTCAGATTCATTCACATGTTAAAAGAAGAATTGCTCATTTCACTATGTATTAGTGCCAATCTAACAGATACTAGTACTTAAGTGGCTAATTTCACTATTGTTTTTTTTACCGTTTTTTCAAAAATCTTTATTTCTTTGCATTAGTGGGGGAATGTGGGTAATGTAAAGAAATCCCACATTGGTTGTGTATAGGCTAATGAAAGGGTTTAAATATAGCCTTACTCCTTACTCTCATTGAGTAATTGGGCTAAAGAACTAACACACGTGTTCTGCCGCCATGGTCTGACCCGTGTCTGTGTCTGCGACACATACCACACATGTTTATTTTTGGATAGAACTTCTGTATTACTTTTCAGAAAATAAAGAAAAATTTGGTCAATAGAAAATATTTTTTTGAACTATTTTTAGAAAACTGTATATACCAATTTTAACTTTTTCCCCTACATTTTTACTTTTTTCCATTCAATTAATAGTACAAATAGGAGGCTATCTTCCTCATTTTCCACACAACAAAAAATAGCTTCCATCATTCTTCTAGTCTCTCTTATTCCCCTTTCTTTAAAAGCTCTGTTATTTTATTAAAAAATACATTAGAGGAAGTTTTGTCTAGGAGTTTGGGTTTTAAGCGGGACCATCTATGAACCCTCCAAACTTTCCTAGGAATTGATCCTATTGTGGTTTTTCTGACCAAAATTTTCAACCACATTTAAACTTATGTTGATCTTATTTCCTGTAACATTTTTAAAAAAAGGAGTAATATTGGTTGAGTTTCATCTTACTCATTCGAGTGTAAAAATTCGAAAGCACTATGTTAACCTTGGAGGGCAACGTACATTTTCAATTACACCGATCAAGGAGAAATCGCTTCAAAGGCAGTGGTTCTCCATGATGCAATACTTATTTATTTATTTTTTTCTTTATTATTTGTACTTGTCAATGCTAGCGTCTTTGTTTTGCAATAGGAATTTTCCATCATAAGCTAGTAAAATCCAACAACAACAAAAGTACAAGTATCAAATCATTGAATAAAAAAATACCACACTCCCCATAACTTACTCATTAGACTCATTTGCCCTCCCTTTTTTTTTTCTAAAAAATGCAAAGGCATTAAGTATCATGAGCCAACAAATCTATCTTGTAGCAAAGACTACGAGTCTTTTATCGATTACAGATCTTCATTTGACTTTCAAGATGTTGAATATTCTCGTCCATACATGTTGATTCCTCATCTAGGTGTTCCAAAAGTCCTACCCCTCTAGATGTTGATCCAATTGTAAATAAGGTAACAATTACTGTAGGATATTAATCTTCATGAGTATTAGCTCCTAAATTAGTGTCAGTAATAACATGTTTTCCCTTCTTCCATTTTTGAGAATATTTCAGTTCACCAACTTGAGGCTCAACAACCCCATCTTTATTCATTATATATTTATTTTTGTTTGAGAAGAATCTGATAAATGAGTGAAGGAAATGACACTGCATGTCTAGTAGTCCCTATCTTTGCATGTTTGACGATTTCATTGAAGATTAGTAAACCAAGATCAAAAGGAATAAATGAAACTACCTTTTATTGTAAGGTAATCATCCTTTCGTTCACCACCATGCTCTACTTGTTATAGAATCAATTTCTTGTAATAATGGCCTACAACACTATACATATGTGGGCTCAAGTTCAGATGTCCTGAAATCTTGCCCTTCAAGTTAAGTATTACAAACATTTTTAGTGAGTTGAGCAACAAGAAATCTTTAATTGAAAAGTTTCCATCAACCAAACCATGATAATGGAGAAAGTTATTGATTAAACTATACTAAAGGTAAAATAATGTCTTCTCACATATTTTCCACATAATGTTCATTATTCTGGTCATTAATTGACTTTTAAAGATTGATGTAGAACTCTAAAACCACATTCTTCACAAATGGTTGAACATATAAAACGAAAATAGAAGTTCATTTTGACCAAGGAAGACATCAATATTGTTATTATAGAAGCCATTTTATTAGATGTTTCTCTCAAGAATAAAGCTTTTTTCTACTGTAATATTCATCCTTTTGGCATAGGCAAGACTAACAAATTTTGGCTTCCTCTATTTAGGTTTTGGTTGTGCAACCTTTGTAGCTTCCTTCATAATCTCAATGAATCCAACTTCCTTTAACTTTTGGTTTCTCTTTTTAGTCGATGAGAGAGCACTAGGCCACTTTGATATGCGATTAGAACCTTTAGGTGCCAATTATGATAAAGGCATGTTTTCTTCAAAATTAGAATAACCATTAACTTCATTTCATTCAAGAGTTTTCATTTTCATTTCTACTCTTTTCTTCTTTGGAACTTGAGGGATAAAATGTTCAATTCCTTTGCCTACCTTCTTCAGCTTTACATACTCATTTTCGATAGCCTTGGTGATTAAAGCATTGGTTTGCCTTTGAGATGCAAGGCCGGTTGCAATTGAGGTAATAGCTACCTCTAGCTCTGGACTTTCATAATCATTCCCCATGATGGGCTCTCCACGCTCTTTAACATCAACAACTTTCTCAACAAACTGTTGAGAGTTAGAATCAACTTCAGATTGGGCTTTAGAAGACTTTTTCTTAGTGATTACATCAATCAACTAATTAAGTTGAGTATCTTGTTTTGGATGGGGAGGTTCAACAAGTAATCATTTTATTTATTCCACTTCTTTATCAAGAGTCTTAGTGGAAATAACTTCTGCACCCTCTTCAACATTCTGAACCACAAACTTAGTACCAATAGTCCTTTCATATGCGGAATAATAAGCATCAACTATGTCATTTAAGGTGATTCTTTGCAAGTAAGAGGATTACCTTCTTAATCACTGCCTTGCTCAATTGCAATTGGTGGAACATCTAGTTGAGGTTCTTGAATAGGTTCTAGTCGAGGTTCGATTTGAGGTACTATAGTGGATGTTCTTTCACCAATGATTTTTGGGTGTCTTCTTAAAGGTGATAGAGATTGTGATTTCTTCTGAGAATTTCCAAAGAATGAAGGCTTGATGTTTGAGTAAGCTTGACAAAAGCTAAGTTACACTAGTTTATCAGATGCAAGCTAAGTTGCAACTGAATTTGCATCTTACCCAAGTAATTGGTACTAAAATGTTCAACTATTTTAATTTTGCATAGAAAAATGAATCCATTTACTATATGTAACTAAATCTTTTTCAAAGATGATAAATATTACAATAAAGACATATGTTGAGAGTAAGAAAATAGATCAAAAGATAAATTTAAACCCAAACCTATGAATGTAATATTTTAATGATAATTGCATGACTAAGTTTCAAGTTCAATATAATTTTGCTTTATGTTAAAGAAAAATGTGGTAATTTAGTTTATAGTAAGTATTAAACATTTGGACAAGTTATTTGAATCAATGGAATTAGCAAAGTTCTAGCTTAGGTTTATAAAGATGAGATTATACATAGAATGTTGAAGACAATTTAAGAACTTTTTATGTGATTAATTTACTATTTTAATGGAGCAACAATTTAAAATATTGTTCTATCCAACTAATGAGGCATTAGTTATTATGGCAAAAGGTGAGACTTTGATATCTTAAATATTTAGGTTTTAGTCTTACCATGTGTAAATATCACATGTGGATCATCTCTCAAGTTTATTATGGGTTTATATTTCATTATATGTGGGCTTTGTTCAAATTTATTCAAAATTTTAGTTTAGTTATACTTTATACTAAATTGATTGTAATTATAGTTATTTGAACATGTACAATCATTTCACTCTATAACAACCACCGCTATAATAGTATTTCACTATAATAACCAAGTTTCTAGTAGAACTGATTTTTATATTTTAATTTAACTCTCTAAAAAATTATTCACTTATAATAATAACAACCATAGTTATGAAGTACATTCTTTATTAGATTTGTTTTATATAACAACATATTGTCGAAAATTTTAAGTAATAAGTAAGCCTATTAGTTATAATTTATTACTTAAAATGATCTTAATTAAAATATTATTTCAATAAAATATTTAAAATTCACATGAAAAATATATTAATTATATTTTATTAAATAAAATAATATTCCATGAGTGGAATTAAAGATATCAATTAAATAAACTACTAAGATCCTTAATTAAATATTCTATCATGAATTTGGAACATCATAAACTTATAAATTGGTTACTTGAATTTAATAGCTCATGATAAATTAGTTAATTTAATTTGATAAGTCATATGATTAATTGAACTTGTTAGATTTATGAACTTCATAATTAATCATGTGAAAGAATGTAAAATAAAATATGCATAAAAGTATTAATGCATGCACTTGCTATATGTATTTTAATTTTATTGATTTGATTCAGACCTTGTTTTAGCATTCATCGATGAAAATTCACAATATAAATTCTATTATAAGTTTAGAACAATTATCTACCCATAACAGCATGTTATCTATTATAGATGTGTAACAACCACCTCTCTCTATGCTAGATAAAATCTTGGCAAACAAAGAAGATAGTTAAAAAGAGGATTGACTATATTATTTATGATTATATTGTAACTATAATTGTATTTATAATCTCCTTCTAGAAGATATTTGGCTGTGTATCAAAATGTTTATATTTGGTGCCTAAGGAAAGCGAGAAAGGATGGTATGAAATGGGGCATCAGGTCATCATGTATCCCTTTCCAATTATTTGATAATATTTCAAAAAATTTACCATGTCATTGTTATATAATTTTGGTAATTTTTTAACTTTAACCTCGAACTCAGAACCCTAAATCCTAAATCCCAAACTCCAAACCTAAACTTTAAACTCTAAACCCAGAACCAAAAACTTGAAACCTTAAACTCTAAATCCAAACCCTAAACCCTGAATCTTGAATTAAAAGGTCAAGTTTAGGGTTTAGAAATCAAGATTTAAAATTTAGGGTTTGAGGTTGAGGTTTGAGGTTTAGGGTTAAAATTTTGGGTTTAGGGTTCATGGTTTTGAGTTTGGGGGTTTTGGTTTCAATATTTAGGGTTCAAGATTTAAGGGTAAATGTTCAAGATTTAATGTTCAAGGTTCAGGGTTTAATTTAAAAAAATTACCAAAATTATGCATCAATGATATGAAAAAAATTACTAAAATGTCATTAAATAATTGGAAAGGGTTACAAGATGACATGACACCCCTATTTCATTCAACCCTTTCTTAGAAAACTATTTTATTCGATTTGCTTCACTAAAAAAATGTTTACGAAAAGCTTTTATTAAAATATCTAATGATTTATCAAGATATAATGTTAGAAATATTAGTAATATTGGCAAATTATTAGAATATTGATAACGTGTTAGAATGTTAGTAAAATTAATATTAATAAGTCCTTAGATATTTTAATAAAAAAAATTTCAAATTTTTTTTTAGTGGAGCTAATACTAGAATTTTCCGAAAAGAAATTAATTTTCATTGAATAATTAATGAGCATAGGAAAAAAGAAATTAAATCACATTTGCTAATTCAATCGAGTCTTGTGATCTAATTTTGGTAATTTGGCTCAATATTAAAGGGTAGAGCAAGTCAGAGTAAGGATAGATGCCCGCGTCTACGTCAATTTCAAATATTACTGCAATTTTTTTATTATTATCATTTTGACTTTTAACCTCTACAGTGCATTTGGTTCGCTGTATTAGATTTGAGGTGTATTGGATTGGAGGTGTTGGATTAGAGGTGTAATAGGAAATCAACTGTTTGGTTGAATGTAATGGAATAGAGGCGTAATAGTAATCTTGTGTTTGGTTGAATGGAATAGAGGTGTAATAGCATAATGGAAAAAAACTAAAATGACTAGAATACCCTTAGCATAAATTTGTTTTGGTAAATGATTATTGTTATTGTTATTTAAATTTTAATAAGATTATTATTATCAGTAATAAATTTTTAATCATATTTAAACATAATTATTATTAAATATATTTTAATTAAAATATAATTTAATAAAATTCTTATAATTAGCGAAATTTGTTTTGGTAAATTATTATTGTTATTGTTATTTAAATTTTAATAAGATTATTAATATCAATAATAAATAATTTAATCATATTTAAACATAATTATTATTAAATATATTATAATTAAAATATATAATTTAATAAAATTCTTAATAATTAATATTCTTATACTAATTTACTCAAATCATAATATATGATATTGTAAAATATAAATTAACATAATTATTATTAAATATATTATAATTAAAATATATAATTTAATAAAATTCTTAATAATTAATATTCTTATATGAATTTACTCAAATCATAATATATGATATCGTAAATGAAAATTTGAAATAATTAATATTAAATATATTTTAATTAAGATATATGATTTAAAATAATTTAAAATAATTATAACTAATAAATTATATTTTATGAATTTGTATAATTTAAAATAATAATTATTACATATAATTTAATAATTAATATTAAATTTCATAAAATTCTTGATAATAAATTTTCTTATATGAATTTATACAATTTAAAATAATTAATATTAAATATAATTTAATAGTGATATATAATTTCATAAAATTCTTAATAATAAAATGTTTTTATATGAATTTACTAAAATCAATATATAACTTGAGAATTATATTCGTATAAACATAATTAACTTATATTAAGAAAATGTTAGATGAAAATGAAATTGTACATCATAATTCATATTTTATATAGTTTTACAACATCAAAAGTTTGAACATTGATATTTAATGGTGAGAAAGAAATCTTCCGACCCATTCCAATTGGGATTCTTTTGTTTTCCATTGAATATTTGTTTTGTAATCAAGTTGTTTACTTGATTATATCTAATAATCAATTTCAATAAATTGAATATTTGTTGTTTAATGAAGTTGTTTACTTAATTATATGTAATGATATTCCAATAATAACGAAGAATCAATGCGATTACGCAATCACGGTGTTCAAATCTAATACAAGAAATTAGATTTACAGATAGTTTTGTCTCTTTTTTGGATCTTGTGTTTGTTTCCACAATCTTCATGTGCAAGCTATTTATCGTTGATGGTTTACACAACCCGCCTGCTGCATCTTGTGTTTTGAATGGATTAGGCTTAGCAGGTTGTTATAATGTTGTGTGAACTGTGGTTTGTGTTCAAACATAGTTTTGGATATCTTGATATCCAATAGGTAAGAAAAAGGATTGTAAGTAAAGCTCCAAAAAGTAGAATCACATTCGAAACAATTATTATGATTTTTTTTGTGTATATATATATATATATATACATATATACATACGCATAGATTGGGATGAGGCAGAATCATATTCCTTTACTTTCGTCTAGCCATTTTAGATGCCATGGAATTCTTCCTTGAATTCATTCTGTATTTTTCTTGTCAACTTTGGCATCTAAAATTGACAATTATTTCATTCCTTCCATTATTACTTTCTGCTTACTTCAACTTTATATGGTTTATCCCCCATTTTTTTTAATCATAAACAAGCAACAGGAATTAAAAAAGAAATTACAACATAAATTCTCTGTTCTTTTTTTCGTCTTGATGAAGGGATAGGGGAAGGGCTTTTTCAGAATTCAATGGTTAATTGACTTTAAACAATTTTCTTTTTATTAATTAGATCAAAATTATTCACAAAATTATAAAATATTAATAAAACTATAGCATTTTTGGAGAAGCATTTCTGCTGAGGGGCTTCAGAGTCTTAAATGCCTCTTAGAAGGATAGAACTATATTACATTTTTTTACACTCAATACATGGTTGGTACACAAAGGAGACAACTAGTTAATGATAAACTTTGGGGAGAATGAAAATATGTCCAAAATTGAACATAATGATGTGAAAATGAAGAGTGAATGAGCTGTTAGAGCTAGAAGCAAAAAAGGCATTGCTTGTAAAAAGTGAAGATGATGATGTGAAGGCGCTGAGATATAATCCACAAGTTTCACGAATTCAAACAGAAGAAAGAACAAAAGAATCAGCTAAGTTTTTTCCTTTTTGCAGATAATGCAAATGCAATGATACCATCTAAACATGAAAAGATATTACATGGAGCTGTACCAAAGATATCCTATAATAATTTGTTCCACTAATGTAAGGGCAAGGACTGTTATAAAGTACATAATCTACCCGAAAGGTAAATAATTTCTCTTGATTAATATAGTAATAGCAACACAATTATTTATACCAAGTAGGTACAATTCATTGCTCTGAATTTGAGAAATTTATACCAGTGAGAACGTAAGATGCATTTTTGCGTTTGACCAAAAAAAGAATCACTTCTTTTACAACATGACATGAATGAAGAAATACGCAATGCTGTTGTTTTCCTTCCTATTTGATGTTTTATCATGATTGTAAGTTGTAACGCGTCATATTAAGTAATTTTATTAAGAAAATAGATGAAGCACGAATCTGAGACTCAAGCCTTATACAGAATCAAAATTGACTCACCGCTGCGCCTTTCGAACAAAGAATCTAGTGGAACAACATATCTGCGGCAAAAACCCTCAAAGACTGCGATAAACAACAAATTTCATATAGGTAGAAACCAAAATAAAAAGAAAAATGCAAAACTCCAAGGAACGCGAATCTTCACTACTTGAAGTTATACATTAACAACCAAAATCAGCAGACAAAACATCATACTTCCTTCTTCTCGTGAGAAAAATATATAGCAAAGCATAATAAGAGGCGACCAAAACCTTTGTAGGATTTCCACGAGGGTCAAAGGCTTTCAAAGCGGAGGTCCCGAACCTCAAGCTCGTTCTCCGCTTGCTTTGGACAAAGACTTTCAACAGATATCTGAAACAACAAAACAAGGCTTGGTTATCCAACATATAAAAGAATTTAAGCATCTACCTGGTGTACATGCTCATAGAGGAACTTCCACTAAATAAATAAAAGACATAACAATAAAAATTATTATATTAGCAATCTGAAATGCATCACAATAAACATTTAACAATTCTAACAAATGCATCCCTATAATACACTTTAGGTATGTCCACATGGGATGCCTTGTTATACATCATGATATTATTCAAGAGTACTTGTTATACATCATGATATTATCCGAAAAATTATCAACTTTTTCCCATTTTCAAACACAGTTCATTGAGCCATACCAGATTTATATGAAACAATTTTCTCATTTGTAATAGCAAAATATGGGCTTAAGCTTCATCAATGGAAGTAACATGGATTAGACCCATGAAAGTTGGGGTTTAAATCCTAATGTTTCTAAATACTTTAGGAGCTAAAGTATTCACATGGTTTACCGGTGAATCAGTTTCTAATTATAAAATCACTTCCCCCTTTTCCTTTCCCAAAGACCACTAAATATCTATGCAAGTCGTAATTTAGAATCTTTAAATCGAAACATCTCACTGAAGTGGATAATCTTCCTAGCTTCCATTATTTCTCCCCAAATCAAGCGGATTTACATTTAAGCCTCTAATTCTTCTTGGTAAGCTTAAATTTAAAGGATAGTTAAAGTTTCTCTTTTCTATTTATCCAAATCTCGTGAAAATAAAGTAAAATAAAATAATCATATTGCTAAATCCAATAGATATTCCAATGATTCTATTGATTCTAATTAAAATTTATTAAAATTTCAATTTCAAGAACCTCCTAATTCCATTTTGTAAAGAAATGATAAATTTCCAATTAAGAAAAAGGAGCTGGAAATTATTAAGAGATGAAATTAGACTTATAGAAGGTTTCCATCGAAGAAGCATTTCAAAGGAAAGGAAAGGGAAAAAATCAAGAAATAAGGTGGGTTATCCATTTTTGAATCGAATAAACAATAGAAATTATAAGAAATTGAAATAACAAAAGAAAGGAAGAGAGTGGAACTACGAACGTGAAGCCATCATCCTTGAGCTCCCTTAAGAAAGTGCGGAGACCCTCTCACGGATCGCTCATAACGCACTCTTTACCACCGTTGTAAATTGTGTTGTAAAGAAAAAGAAAAGAAAAGGTTGTGAAGCGGCTAAACTGAAATGAAGGAAGAAAGCGAAGGAACGGCTAAGTTGTGAAGCAGCTAAACCAAATGAAGGAAGAAAGCAGAAGAAAGGGAAGCCAATCGGGAGGGTAAAACAGGAGGGTACTCAAAGCAAAGACTAAACTGAGTAAAAGGGTGGGATTACAAATCCGTGAATTTTGAGGATTAGGTCAGTAGTGTATTAGACCTGTAATAGGAATACCCTCAACCAAACAAAGTATTAAATAGGTATTAAGTGGGGCCCACTGATTAGAGGTGTATTGGCTATGCCAATACACCCAACCAAACAAGCTCCTAGTGTTTTTAGATGGAAAAGCTGATGGTATTGATGTTACAGCTGAAGAGTTATGTATGCTTCATTTCTAATATAAATAAAATTTTGAAATTTATTGAATTTTAATAAGTACATTTTATTAATTTTAAAAATTTTTATGATGTAGATATGAATTGTCATATGAGTTGTTACGTCAATATTATTAAAATTTTAATGATGCAATTAATTTTTTCATGCTTTTAAGTGTTCAGTTTTTGTTGCCAAGTTGTGGGATATTCTGGATGATTTACTCTTTTTCAGAAACAAGACCATAATAGGGTCATCATCCAATCTGGTAATCTCGAGGTTGTTAGAACTATTTGTGATAGTCATTGGAGCAAATTTATCACTTGTTAGGAGAATTCATTAGATTTTATCCCATGAAGACAAGTGGTTTTTTAGGCATACCCCTAGAGAGAATAATCAGGAAGTAGATGCATTAACTAAAATGACTTTTGAGAATGATGAAGACTTGCGTATGTTTGGTGTCCCTCCTATGACGATTCAAGTAGTCTTAAAGGAGGATAGAGAAAAAGGCATTTTGGCTCCGGTTACTTCTATGTAAACCTTTTGAATTATTTCAGTTTGTTTTACACCAAAAAAAAAATTCAATGATTCAATCAATTTTTTCATTTAAATAATAATTGATTGCCAAAATAATTAACTTAAGAATTAAGAACAACATGATTAAATAAGTAAATATTAAAGGTTAAATTTACCATTATGGATTTTTAGAATATTTAAATTGGGGTAAAGTTTTGTTGTTAGTCCATTAATTTGTGAAAGTTGTGAATTTAGTCCCTGTACTTTAATTTGGTTATTTTTTTAATCTTTGTACTTTTTAAAATTTAAAATTTCAGTCTCACCAAATTATAACTATTAAATTCGTTTAGTTAAATTATGTTATTCCTAGAATTTGATGCAACAAACATATTACCATATGTGTAATGTCATGTCACTTGTTATTTCCATCTACTACTATTAAAAATTTAATAAAGGATTAATGACTATCATTTGCATCAAGACTGAAATTTAAAATTCGAAAAGTATAGGGACTTAAAATGATCTAAGTGGAGAATATGGATTAAATCTACAATTATATGCAGAGTACATGACTAATAATTGAATTTAATTTAGGTTAGGACTAAAATTTTAAATTTTGAAAAGTATGATCAATTTGAATAGTACAATGACTAAAATTGATCAATTTAAATTTAATTGTTAGTGTTTGAGTTAGGACTAATAGCAAAATTTAACCTTTGAATTGGTATATTGAATATAAAATTTGAATTGAATAACATTATTTATTGATAATTTTTTGAAATTAAGCGACGAAAACGTAGATTTACGCTATCATAAATTAACATAAAAAGGAAATGAAAAGTATGGCCGCGTTGTGCATATCGTATTTCTAGTAAGAAAAGGAAAAGAATAAATGACCTAGGAAATAGTATCCAACAAAATCTAATCCCTGAAAAGTTTGAATCCTTTCCAATGATGCAACTATCGTAATCCTGATATATAAATGATTGGCTAATGCTCCAATCACCATTTCTTATTTTAATAAATTAAACTTGCAAATTGGTGGTGGAATTTGATAGGGCAGTGGCAGCCAATAATGGAGGATCTCTGCTACTTCATTATTATTTTATTTTCATTTGTAGATTTTAATTTAAGAAAATCTGAACATGAAGATCAACTACTTTGTGCTAAATTACAATGCTCTACCCAATGTCTGCTTGTGAATGAATTCTATAGGATTCATTTTCCTAATAATTATTGCTACTTTTTCCTTATATTGGGACAGTGATATTGATGTTTTAGGGTTTTGAGAATTAATTGTTTTTTTTCATTTTTATGTCTATTTTATAGTTTATATTTTGTCTTTAAGAATTTTTTAAAAATGTAAGTAAAATATCACTACGCTCAATATTTATTAGTTGGAATAGAATATTATTGTTTGTTAATAAGAAGCAACTATGAGGCCAAATAATTATTCAAAACTTGAGGTACAAAATGATAAAAGAAAACAAAAATTCAACCTAGCTAATTTATAAGCTTTTCCCCCACTTGGGTTATCTATCTACCTCTACCTTCACAATTCAGTTCTATATTTATTTATTTGAAATGAATGAAATACCCAGTTTGCTGCACAGATATCAGTACTAACATAAAATAAATTTTAATATATTCTTTCCCATATAAAATAAATTTTAAAATTTTAATTAAATACTAAATTTTTAACTAATACTAAAATCTATAATGCAATATCAAAAGTTTTAACCAATATCATAATTTGTATGAAAAGTCTACAACTCTCCTCTCTCACAAAAGAAAATATTTATTGTTTCAACTTAAGAAAAAGTTTCTTCTTTATTTTTTTCATTATAATTAAAATTCATCATCTTCTTCTTCTTTTGCCTCAACAATCAAAATGATTGAGAGAATTTTGTTCTTTCAGGATTTTCATCTCCATTTTTGTTTGCATGGACAAACTTGGGTGTTACAAAAATTGAAAGATTCTTAAAAAAATCATTCTGATGTTTGTTTTATTTGAAAAAGAACAGAAGAGTAGTTTTAAAACAATTTCTTGGGTTTAGGCTCTAGACATTAAAAGAGAAGAGAAAAGATGAAGCATTTAAGGAAAACCAAAAGTATTTGAATAACAATTATTCCTAAATTTCGGTGAGAAAAGAAAAATATGAAGTCTTGAACGAAAACCAAAAGTATTTGAAAAGAAATTGTTCCAAAATATTATATATTTTGATGGGAATAGAAAAAGATGAAATCTTAAGGAAAAATTAAAGGATTTGAAAAAAATTTGTTCTTAAATTTTTTAAATAAATTTGTAAATTTTGAATTTTTCAGTTTGAATTTGTCAAATCGGAATTTTAAAGAGTGAAGAACATGAATTTTTGGTATCATGTTACAAGTATTGGGGACCAATAAATTGTACCAAAATTTTTAATGGATACAAAAATTGGTAACAAAATACCAAAATTTCTAATTGATACGAGAACTTCAAATAGATACCAAACTTCTAACGGGAACCAAAATTTGTAAGGGATACCCAAATTTTTAATGGAAGATGTTAGATGTTTTGACATATCAAAAGTTTCATTTTCATGCTTGTGCATAGATATCAATGGATTATACCAAAATTTCAATGCCATACCAAAATTTCTAACCAAATAATAAAATTTTTAATGGATACCAAAATATCTAACATCTTCCTTTGAAAACTTTGGTATCTGTTAGAAATATTGGTATAGCATTAGAAATTTTGGTACAATTTATTGGTCCCCACACACTAGTTAGAAAAGAAATATTTTGGTATACCAAAACATCTGACATCATTCATCAGAAATGTAGGTATATGTTAGAAATGTAGGTATCCATTAGAGATTTTGGCATTCATTAGGAAATTTTGGTATCCATTAGAGATTTTGGTAACGTGTTAGAAATTTTGGTACCCCTTTAGAAATTTTGATATTTCTTCAGATATTTTGGTATACCTTTAGAAATTTTAGTATGTTGCGTAAGCAAATCATTTAAAAATTCAAAAAATATAAAATCATGAATTCATTTCCATGTTTCAGATCATATTGTCCATTTCAGAAACAAGGAGTACTAGATTAAACACAAAGGAAGGTTATTACATCTTGAATACGGACAGACCAAACCAGACTATTAACAACATGTATCCATAACTCTTGCACAAATATTTCATCTTTACAGAATATGCATACTTACCTTAAACCAAACATAAACAAGACATTACACACACATGGAGTAAGAAGGAACTCACTAGAAAGTGCATTAAGTTCAAACAATATGACTCTTGCCCTTATCACGAGAACCTTCAGGAGTGTCTTGAATAGGTGCTAAAACAACGAAGGAGTTGGTTGAACACAATGAACCCAAATCATCAAGCAGGCTTCTGGTCTAATATTTTCCAAGAGAAATATGCAGAGAAAAATTTTAGAAGAAAATTTGGGTGGAGCAGAAAATGTAAAACTTGCTCAAGAAGCCAATACTAACCTTATACAACTATACACGAAAGCTGGGTTTGGTGTAAGTCTAATTATCCCATTAAACTCCCTCGATTCCTGTGACTAAACACTTTGCCTCTCATTATAAATGTGAGTCTTATCGACTACAGTAACTTAGTTCTATTCTAACCAATTCTCATTTGTCTAACTAAATTGTTCAACCAGAGTAATAATATAATGATAAAATAATAATTAGTTCTTCAACTAAAGACTTAACAGAATTTTCTAACAAATGGGGTGGCGTATACTCTACAGGGGAGTCTGCCAAACCACCAAGCTCGCCCAACACAGACTTCACCCAAAGGCACACTCACAGACTTGCATATTTAGTCACAATTAATACCTTACCTACTTAGATATTACTCTAAACACTATACTTCGATAAACAAAATTCGAAAACTAGGACTTTACCAGGCAGGATGTTACAACTCTACTCAACTTAAGAAATTTCATCCCCGAAATTCATCCCTAAAAATAACTGAGGATACTAATCTCTCATTAGGCTTTCTCTTTCTCAAGTAGCTTCTTCAGTACTATGATTCCTCCACAACACCTTAAGCAAGGGAATCATTTTATTCCTCAACTCCTTTACTCCTCTAGTTAGGATACAAACAAATTCTTCTTTATAGGACAGGTTCAGTTCAACCTTTAGTTCTTCAATCTGCACAACATGACCAAGATTGGATCTATACCTTCTCAACATTGATACATGAAACACATTGTAGATTTTTGAAAATTTAGGAGGCAAAGCTAACTTGTACACCACAAGTCCAACTCTCTCTAAATCCTCATAAGGCCTTATAAACCTTGGACTTAAATTTCCTTTCTGGCCAAACCTAATGATTTTTTTTTTCAAGTGGAAGACCTTCAAAAACACTTTTATCTCCAACCTAAAGGGAGATTTCTTTCCTTTTTAAATCTGCATATGTTTTCTATTGGTCCTGTGCAACTTTTAAGTGACTGTGAATGATAGCAACTTTTTCTTCAGTTTTATGTACCAGATTTGATCCTACTATCTTTTTCTCACTAAGTTCCATCCAACAAGTAGGTGTTTTACACCTTCAACCATACGGAGCTTCGGATGACGACATCTTCAAACTGGCATGGTAGCTATTATTGTAGGTGAACTCGACCCAAGAAACATACCTTTCCCAATTTATCCCAAAGTCGATTACAAAACTTTTTAACATATCTTCTAAAACCTTAATAACTCTTTCTGATTGGCTATTAGTTTGAAGGTGAAATGTAATGCTAACTTGCAACTTATGTAACACCCCTATACCCGGTTCGACCCAAGGAGCCTGATATAGGAATATTACATTTGGCACCAAAGTGATTTTGGCAAATCACTAATATATTTGAACATTAAAAAAATTATAACTTATATTTTAGTCCCTACTACTTGGAACACACTTGATCTTCCTAAGTACATGCCATTCTATTCAAAATTTTTAAACATACCCTCTTGGCACTTATGAGATGGATGCTTGCAACCTCAATTACAACTCATTAAAATCATTGTACCTAATCTACGCACGAAAAATAGAATCGTACGCTGAGTAAAACTCAGTGGTATTTCTATAATCCAAATATTTAAAGATAAGAAATTGCAAATATACAATTGAATTATAAACATATATTATTATTTAAATATTATAACAACCATATCATATTTCATTTGTTTCACAAATATCTCAATTCTCATACTAGCTATATAAATAGCTTTTCACAATTTATTTCACATTTCATTATACAATTGCATTATCCATTTCATATTCTTTTCATGAGTATATAACTCATATATTCCATATATTTGCAACATATTTCACATTCTATTTTCAATTCACTATTTCACATTCTATTTTCAATTCACTATTTCACTTCCATTTCTCATACCATGCCATTTCGATATCAATTATAAAACTTTATTATTCATTTACCCCTATTAACACGACTCGGACTCGGATGGATACACGGATCCAACCAAAACACACCAGTTTGGCACTTAGTGCCTCATCAAATAATTCGAAGTAATAAATTGACACCTAGTGTCTCATCGACTAAACTGACGTAAATTGGCACCCAGTGCCTCATCGAATTAATCCGAAGTAGTAAATTGACACCCAGTGTCTCATCGACTCGAAGTCGAAGAAATCCCTGAACTCTTCCAATCCTATTGCACGCCAGCTATATCCGACTCAACTGATACAATTAATAGGGTTTAATTTCACTTTCCAAATACAACCAAAATTCAATTATCATATTTGCACACATAGATATATTCATTTCAATTCAATAATCAATATATTCATAATATATATATCAATTCAATCCATTCAATCAACTATAATTCAATTCAATGTCAAAGTGCCAAATACTCACTTCAACACTTACCATATGCATTAAATCAAAAAATACAACAATTAATAACTAGTTTCGGATTATAGAAATACGAACCAAAAATTCTGAGCTATTCCTCGTCGACTTTATCTTTTTCCTTTTTAGTCGAGGGTTTCGGTACAACTTTAGCAATTGAACTTTGAACAATTGAAATCCCTAGCTTCTCCTTCTTTCTTTCCCCTTTTTCTTTTCTTTCCTTAATGTTTCGTTTCTACCTTTCTTTCTCTTTTTCTTTATTTAATTGTTACTATTATCATAATATAATCTATATACTTAAACATTAAGTAAATATAATATAATATATATTAAATTTACATATTTTTAACTTATGCCGCCTCACTTAAAGAACAATGGCATAATTGCTCTTTTGGTCTCTTTAATTTTTCTTTAATCTATAATTCAAGTTTCATCTTTTATGCAATTTAGTCCTTATACCTAATTACTCTTAATTCATGTAAATTCACCTAACCAAAACCTAATTAACCACACAACTAGCTTTGTAAATATTTTTAATAAATATTTACGAGTCTAGTTTACGGTAACAAAGTCTCGAAAATGCATTTTTTGACACCCGTGACTATCAGGTCTTTACAACTTAGATCCGAATGATTTTTGTTACTATTTCCAAAACCTTGAAGTAAACCTTAGATCTTTGTCAGACACTATGGAAGATGGTATTCCATGCAGGCATACTATTTTAGCAATACAAAGTTCAGCTAACTTGTCCAAAGAATAGGTAGTATTCACTGCAGAAATGAACTGGCTTTGTAAGCCGATTTAGAATAACCCAAACAAAATTTTTCTTAGATGGATTGAGGGTAACCCCAATACAAAATCCATAGTGATCCTATCCTATTTCCATTTTGGAATTTCTAAAGGATACAATTTACCTGAAGGAACTTGATGTTTAGCCTTGACTTTCTAGCAAGTTAAACAAGTTAAGACATACTCTACAATTTCCCTTTCCGTGCCAGGCCACAAATAAGTGCCTTTCAAATCTATGTACATTTTGATGCTTCTAGGATGCAGTGAAAAAGGTCCTTAGTGAGCTTCATTTAACAATTCCTTTTGCAAACCATTTTCAACTGGTACAAACATTATGTTCTTGAACTTTAGCTCGCCATCTTTGCTTATATTGAAATTTGTTGCCTTACCAGACATTATTCTTTGCTTGAATCGAGCACACTAAATCTCTTTCATCTGTTCCTCTAATATATGTGAGATATAGGTTGGTTTTACAATTAATTATGCCAACAAGGCCCTATTATCAGTCATATTCACCTTAGCTCGAAGAGAAAACAAGACTGCCATAATTTTCCTACTTAATACATTTGCTATTACATTTGCTTTTCCTGGTTGATATTCAATGGTCAAGTCATAGTCATTTAACAGTTCTAACCATCTTCTTTGGCGTAGATACGAGTCCCTTTGAGTCATTATATACTTCAAACTTTTGTGATCAGAAAATATATGACATTGCTTACCATACAGATAATGTCTCCATAGTTTCAATGCTAAGACCACTGTTGCTAATTCTAGATCATGCGTAGGTAGTTCTTTTTACGAGGCTTCAACTGGTGCGACGCATAAGCTATGATCTTACCTCTTAGCATAAGCACATATCCTAACCTATTCAGAGATGCATCTGTATAAACTGTGTATTCAACCCCAAGTTCTAGTTGTGTTAATATTGGAGCTTCAGTCAGAACTGCTTTCAATTTCTCAAAACTCTATTGACAATCATCACTCCATACAAAATTTTCCTTCTTTTCCAACAGCCGAGTGAGAGGCGATGTTATCATCGAAAAACCCTTCATAAACCTCTTGTAGTACCTAGCTAACCCCGAAAAACTAAGGACTTCAGAAATGTTCTTGAGCGAGGTCCAATCTAGAACTTTCTTAACCTTAATAGGATCCACCATGATACCATCTGACGAGATAACATACCCTAGAAAATGCACTTCTTTCATCCAAAACTCGCATTTGTTTAACTTAGAATACAACTGATTATTACGTATAGTTCTTAACACAATTTCCAAATGTTCTACATGATCGATCTTATTCTTAGAGTAGACCAGTATATGATCGATAAAGACTACTAAAAACGAATCTAAGTAGGGCTAAAACACTCGGTTTATCAAATCCATGAATATAGCTGGCGCATTGGTCAACCCAAAAGGCATTACCAAATATTCATAGTGACCATAGCTTGATTGAAAAGTTGTCTTAAACACATCTCACCTTTAATACTTATATGGTAATAAGATATTCTTAAATCAATCTTAGAGAAAACTGTAACCCCACTTAATTGATCAAATAAATCCTCAATTCTTGGTAGAGGGTACTTATTTTTTAGCGTAACTTTGTTCAATTGACGGTAGTCTATACGCAGGTGCATTAGTCCATCCTTTTTCTTAACAAATAAAATCGGCATACCCCATGGTGACACACTTATGCCTAATAAAACCCTTACTCAACAAATCTTGCAACTGTTCTTTTAATTCATTAAGCTCTAACAGCGCCATTCTATAGGGTGTACACAATATAGGGGATGTCCTAGGTTCCAACTCTATCAAAAACTCTATCTCCTTCTAAAGAGGCATGTTAAAAAGTTGCACAAGAAACACATCCAAAAACTCTCTCACCACAGGTACTTAACTAATCTCACTCTTGGACTCGGGCATATCCATGATGTACGCCAAATAAGTATCTACGCCCTGAATAATCATCTTTCTAGCGGGCACTATAGAAATAATTCTATTTGCCAATTTTGATTGTTTACTAGACATCAATATCTCTTTACCCTCAGCATTTACTAGGCGTACACTTCTAGTTCGAAAATCGGCCAAAGCATTATGCCTAGTCAACCAATCTAATCCTAAGACGGGGTCAAACTCATGAAAACTCAGCAACAAAATGTCTACCATAAATTTATGTTCGCCAATAGCTAATAGAGAATTCTTGATCAACTTATTCACTACAGTACTTTAACCCAAAGGATTCATAATCAGTACATTTGTTTCAGAGTATTCTATCTCAAGACTAAGACATTCTATAACCATAGTATAGATGTAAGAATGAGTGGAACCAGGATCAATCAAAGCATAAATACTATTGCCAGGAAAAGAAAAATTACCAGTTATAACCTCTGGTAGATCTACATCTTTCTTAGCCTTTATAACATTTGTTCGAGCTGATGCATCAAAACTTGATTTACTAAAGTTCTTCCTTTGTCATCCTTTTACTGAGCTAAACTTAGATGCCATCTCAGATCTACTCTCTTTTTGGATCATTTGTAGCATTCTAATTGATTGCTCAGTACTAAATTGAAACTTAGACGGGTAATCTTTAATCAGGTGGTCCTTGGACGCACAACCAAAATAAGCTCCTAGTTTCTTCTTACACTCACCATCATGACTCATTCCATAGTATCACATTCATTTTTTACCATTCTGGAACCACTAGAACTAGCCATAAACACAACTGACTTGCTGAATACCTCACATTTGTAGTCGATGAATCTTTCCTTGAAGCTAAAAAGGTGTGGTCCTTCAGTTTCTTAAAATGGAGGACTTGATCTTCCTCTTTTCATTCTTTCTCTCTCAATGTTTTTGCTTCTATCCCTGATAATCGATTCCATCTTATGGGCCTTAGTTGTCATTTTTGCCAAAGTTTTACATTCAAAAGCTACCACCAAAGCTCGGATTTCATCTCTAAGTCCCCATTCAAATTTGTCTCATATTTCTTTTTATTTGGAACATATTTTTAGTGTAATGACTAAGCCAGAAGAATTCACATTCATATTCCATAACAAACCATTTCTAGAAAGAAATCTCAATCGACCATTGGTTCTCAGGTAACACTAACCAAGGTTTCCCACTATTGGTAAGCTTTTCCTTCCAACAATGATACATCAAATAAAAAACTATCTTCATTGTTACATTTTAGTTCCTTAATAACTCTACACAGCCGATACAACCACTATGCAACTACGATAAGGTCATATCTTTTTATCACCAATAAATTCCTTGACGCCTCTTTTTTGAATTTCTCAAATAGGATCAACCTTATGAGGAGTCATAGTAGGCAAGGTGAAGCAGGTTGAGTCAGGCGAACCATTTCAGGTTGTGGTTGAAAAGGGTGTTGCAGTTATTGTTCCTTGACACCTCTTTTTTGAATTTCTCGAATAGGATCAACCTTATGGGGAGTCGTAGTACGCACAGGTGAAGCAGGTTGAGTCGGACGAACCATTTCAGGTTGTGGTTGAAAAGAGTGTTGCAGTTATTGTGGCTGTTATTTTTTTTTTATTTATCATTTCCCATGAATTGGTCAAACAACTAAGTCATCATTGCAAAGAACATATTTCTAAATGGATTTCCTGTGTTGTTATTCTTGGTCGTGGTAGCCTATTCTTGGGTGGGGGCATGACTTTCCATCTCCTCACCAGTGGCTTCACTAGAGCTATTAAACATTTTCTTTACTCACTACAAAAGAAGTGTTATCTTAGTACAAAACATTAGAGACTAAGCTAGAGCTGTACTATGCATAAAAGGGGTGTGACATTACCTTCGATTTTTTTTAGAATCTGTTAAACCTTGGCTCTAATGCCAAACTTGTAACACTCCAAACCCAATCCTTAAGGAAGATTCAAGAATGGCGCGTCACAACCTTAGAATCATTGTCTTTAAAATTGTATCTGGCGTAAGCTAATTCAAACTATAGTTTGAATTAGTATAAAATATGAACTATTTATCATTCAAGAATAAATAAGATAGTACCCTTTAAAAACCATAAATACTTCATTGAAATTTCATCAGAATCATAGATTTATGATCATGAGTTTAGATACAAAATAAATTCTTCAAAATGTAAATGCCATGACACCACCCACATGTCATGCGTAATACAAAATATAAGAAGTCTCACGGCGATGATAGTCCTCTGGCGTAATCTTCAGAGATTCATTTACTTCGTCAACATGCCTAAGAAGGAAAGGTAACTAAGTAAGTTCAAATAATTTAGTGAATTTCAGAGGAAAACATTACAAAAGTCCCATATAATGCAAGTAAATCTTTTCAACTCAGCATAGTCACACAATTCGCTAGTTGGCGGATACCAAACACAGAGAGACTATACGTCGAACACTATTCCTTTGGCATGTGCACTACACCTATTTAATCATACAAACAACCTTCTTTGTGTTAGCCACAAACCCAAATCCTTATTTAGAGCCATATCATTCGTTCATTCATTTTCTTTTATCATAATTTACCAATTTGGTTTGCAATAACACTTATACTAGAGGCTACACGACCATTATCATGTCATATGATCTTCCAGTTCAATTCTCATTTCATTGAAGGCATTGAAGGCAACACCATAAATTTATTTCCATGTTTTAGATCATACTGTTCATTTCAAAAGCAAGGAGTAGTAGCTTAAATACGAACGAAAGTTCTTACATCTTTAACATGGGCAAACCAAACCAGACTAATAATGACAAGCATCCATTACTTTTGCACAAATATTTTATATTCGCCAAATATCCATCACTTTTGCACAAATATTTTATATTCACCGGATATGCATACTTACCTTAAACGAAAGATAAACAAGACATTACACATATATGGAGTAAGAAGGAACTCACTAGAAAGTGTAGCAAGTTCAAACAATAGGACTCTTTCCCTTATCACGAAAATCTTCAAGAGTGTCTTAAGTAAATGCTAAAACAACGAAGGATTTGGTTGAATACAGCGAACCCAAATCATTAAGCAGGCTTCTTGCCTAAAATTTTCCAAGAGAAATGTGCAAAAAAAAAATTTAAGATGAAAATGTGAGTGCAAGAGAAAATGTAAAACTTACTCAAGAAGCCAATACTAACCTTATACAACTATACACAAAAGCTAGGTTTAGTGGATAAGTCTAATTATCCCACTAAACTCCCTCGATTCTTGTGACTAACACTTTCTCTCTCATTATAAATGTAAGTCTTATTGACTATAGTAACTTAGTTCTATTCTAACCAGTTCTTATTTGTCTAACTAAATCGTTCAACTGGAGTAATAATGTAATAATAAATAGTTCTTCAACTAAAGATTTAACATAATTTTCTAACAACTAGTGGCGTATATACTTTACAGGGGAGTCCACCAAACCACCAAGCTCGCCCAACATAGACTTTTCCTAAAGGCACACGTACAGACTTACATAATTAGTCACTGTTAATACCTTACGCACTCAGATCTCGTCGGGTGGGATGTTACAATTTATAACTAATTGATTTGGTAAAACCTATTCCTATATTTTTCGAAGTGTACGACAAAATTTCTCTTTTGTTTCTGGTAACTTAATTCTCAACTATGATTAGATCGAAAATACTTTCAGTAATTTGGACAAAAGTCAAATTACAAATTAAAAATAAAAATATATATATCCACTAGTATATGACTTTTATTACATTGCAGACCAAAAACGAAAAAGAAATTGGAACATTTTTTATTGAATATTGTACTTTAATTTTGTTGAGACAGTTATGAGGGAAATGACACCAAGCAATTACAATTGTGCCTATAACTACTCATATTTTGAAACTTGCCTTATTTGGAATTGAAAATATTTTGGAACAAAATAGTTTCCCTTGACTTTGCTCATCTCGTGGATATGTGTTGATTTTTTTTAAAGATAGATTATTTGGAGCTAAAAATCATCATTGATTGAATCGAATCGAATCAAGTAAACTAGTTCCCCTAGGTTAAAGAAATTGAATCGACCAACTTGAAGACCTCTCTTGGATATCTTTGAATTATCTTAGACTTTATTAAAGTATTTTTAATGCTGCTTTAGCTAATATTTTGATTGAATTGTGATTGTAATTTATTCGTAGGTTAGTAAGTCCAAAAATGTTAAAATATATGAGACTTGCTTAGGTGATTGTACATGGACCTTAGCATTTAAGTTGCTCTTTGGGGATTTGCTTTTAGAGTGCATTATTGTTGGTAAAATAAGTGAGTCACTTGGTTTTACAAATAAAGTTTTTAGGGGGAGAACTTAGTGGAGAGAAATGTAGATATTAGGTATCAAAGTTAAGATTACTATACTGGTGAGTAGTAGGACTTTAATAATTGTTTGTACGAGGTTAAATATAATGAATTGTCTATTTAGTCAAGGCAAGTGTAGATGTATATAAAAATCGAATTGCGTAACCAATTGTTTTTGTGTTGTTTTTCTTCTCCAATTACACTTAACAGTTATAACTACTCCCTTTAACTACTCTAACTATTCTTGAAAAAAATCAATTGTTTTCTTTCAAATTGGTATCAGAGTTTAGCACTTGAAGGGTTAAATGATGATACCAGGTTTGATTCTTGATTTAAATGGAAGGGTCATCAATCACACGTCTACTAATGTGGGATGATTTGGATTATACATATTAGGAGGCTATGATAAAGACTTTTATAAATTTTATAGATGAGAAGGTCTGGCGTGTTATTCTTATTGGCTGGGAGCCCTGTGCAACTAAAACATTTGGGCTGAAAACACCCAAATCTGAACTCAGTTGGAACATTAAGGAGGAGAAGTTAGCAAAGGCTAACTCAAAGGCACTGTACATAATATTCTTTGAAGTAGATGTACAAGAGTTCAAAAGGATATCCAAATGCACCACTACAAAAGAAGCATGAGATATCTTTTAAACTATATATGAAGAAACCAACACAGCGAAGCAGTTGAAGCTACAAATTTTAACCACCAAATTTGAAACTATCAGAATGCATGAGAATGTATCTAGTAAAGAGTTTTATCCAAAGAAGGTTGATGGCGAAGTAGATTTTGAGGTTCGTGGAAGACATCGGGTAATATCCCACACAAATTTAGCTTCAATACTTAAAGCCAAAATTGAATTGGGAACATTGATACCAAATTGAAACTACCCACTCAAGTGCAACGAATTAACCTAACAAATTACTGTTGAATATTAAATGAGATAGAAAAATCAATAGATGCAAATAAAATAATAAATGAGAGAACATGCCAAATTTATGAGGTTCAACAAATTGCCTATGTCCTCAAGCGCCAATATCGGATGATAACTTCACTAATCCAAAAAAAAATTACAAACTAATGGAACCTTTAATTGAAAGGATTTCCCAAAGTATACTAATGTATACACTTATGAGAAGGGGAAAGACGAATGGTCAAGATGGCTAAAAATTAAGGCATAAAGCCTTTTTATATAGTAAAAGTGAGGCTTTAAATTCAATCCCTTTCAATGTAGGATTAGAAATGCACAAACAGCAACAAATCTCCACCTTTGATGAGTTATCCAATCCTACTCAACTTCTTGAGTCTTTCACTCCTAAAATCTAATAAAGATATCTTTAGTAGTGCTTCCAGATGCACTCTCGAGCGCCTTACACCTGCAGGTATTCAAACTTGTAGGATATCTTTAGAACTTGATTATTATTACCACCTTGGTAATTATGTTTGTAGGATTTTCAACTTTTGCAATAATATAAAGTAGAATTTTCCTTCTTTAAAGATTTTTTGCAAAACATGATACCTCATGTCAATGTATTTTGTTCTTTAATAATAAACTTGATTTTCGCTATGTGAATAACATTCTAATTGTCACAATAAAGGCTAATGTGACTTTGAACCATTCCTAAGTCTTCGAACAACCCATTAAGCTAAACAACCTCTTTAATAGCTTTTGAAACTATTACACATTCTACTTATGTAGTTGACAAAGCTACTGTAGACTATAAGGAAGGCTTCTAACTTACTGGAGCTCTAACAAGAGTGAATGGACACTAGGAGTAGATCGACTTTTATCCAAATCACCAGCATAAGCAAAATCAACATATCCAATTAAACACAAACCAAGTGTTTATCTTGCTCAAAGATTAAACCAATAACTACAGTTTTTAGAATATACCATAGAATCCATTTCATAACTTGCCAATATCCTTGACTAGGATTATGCATATACCTCATAACTCCACTTACTTATGAAATGTCTAGTTTTGTACGCACCATCACGTACATCAAGCTCCCAACTACATTAGCGTATAGAACCTTTGCCATATATTCTCATTTTTCATCACTTTTGGAAGACAATTGAGAACATAGTTTCAACTAAAAATAAAATGAGGTACTTACATGTTTTTGTATTTTCATTCAGACCAAAACATTGTATTACTTTTCTCAGATATTACTTTCAAGCCAAACAAAGTTTGCCTCTCTTTTTGTCTTTATGTATCTCCATGCCGAGTATTTTCTTAGCCTCACATAAATCTTTCATCTCAAAGTATGAATTCAACTGAACCTTAAATTTATTTATTTCTCTTTGACTTTTTGAAGAGATCAACATATCATCAACATACAAGAGGAGACAAATAAAAGATCCATCTTGTAGCTTTTGCAGATATAGACAATGGTCATATTTGCTTCTAGTGTACTCATGCCTTCTCATAAAGCTATCAAATCACTTCTACTACTGTCTCGGGGATTCTTGCAACCCATACAATGATTCTATTACCTTATACCCAATTTTCTCCACCAATTACCTTATACCCTTCTAGTTGAGCCATATAGATTTCCTCTTCTAAATCACCATAGAAGAAAGTCATCTCCATATCAAGTTAAGTTAGCTCCAAATTCAACTATGCTACCAAATCTAACAAAATTCTAATGGAGGAATACTTCTTAGTAGGGGAAAATACTTCATTATATTTAATTCCTTCCTTTTGAGCTTAGCTTTTACCTACCAGCCTTGTTTTGTAGCGACCATGTAACAACTCGATTTTCAGTAATGCTAAAAAAGGAAGTTTTGGAACCTTATTTCCATAAACCGAAACCATAAATATTAAATATGAATATTTATAAAGTTTGTATAAAAGAATATTGATGTTTGGCTAATCAATTTTATCTATTAATTGCTTAATTAGGGTGCAAGGACTAAATTATAAAAGTTTAATAACTATAGGTTTTAATTGGCTAAAGACTTAGGGACTTAATTTGTAATTGGCCAAAGGTTAAAATGGTAATTAAACCATTTTCTAATAAGGGTTAGTGGTTGGTGATGATTTTTCCACTCAATAAGTTTAATGGTTAGCTTTTGTTAATTAATTATACTTAATTAAATCAAGTTAATTAAGTACTAATCTTACTATATATAATAAAACCATCATCTCCAGCTTTCTCACCATTGTCGTCCAAAGAAGAGAAGAAAACATAGGTATATAATAAATATTATATTCAGATATAATAAATATTATATTTGTATATACATTTTGATGGAAAAATATAGTTAATTTTCTTTAACTTGTTTACTTTTTAATTTATTGAACTAATCTATTTAGGTATAAATAATTTTGTATTGTTTAAATTTCTAGCTAGAATTACATATTTAGGTAAATCTTTCGAGTGTCAATACTTTGATCCAATCTCATGTATCAAGCCGGCTCAAGTACACTTTATTTTTGTTGTACGTTGATTTATTGTTTTTCGTTTTAGTTTATTTTCAATTTTTATTTTATTTTGGATAGTTTGCTTGAGGATAAGTAAAGACTTAAATGTGGGGTATTTGACCTATTGTCAAATGTAGTAGTCAATCAGGGCCAATTTTGAACTTAAGGAGCTTATTTTATAGGCAATTTAGGATTTTATATTCCATTTTCAATAATTATACCTTAGGAGTAAAATTTAATAAAATAAGTGTTTTTTTAACACATTTTGTAGGTGTTGTGACCCAATAGGCCGACACGAGCCTTAGGTTGTGCTAATTGGTTTAATTGAGCGTGTAGAATGAAGATATAAATGCTTAATTGCCATGGAAGCATGGGTCGTGTGATGCACAAGCTTTTTGGGATGTCAAAGTACCAAACAGACGATACAAGGTAGACCTTTGGTGTCATGTCGAGTCACGCAAGGGGTGTGGTGCGACACATATCAATGTGCTACCCAAGTCTATTGGGGTTAGTTTTGTCTGCACAATCAAACTTATATAAAGACCTAAGACGTGCCAAAGACCTAATTTGAGCTGCCAACACCTCTATAAATAAGACATTAGGGGTTTGATGGAACTAAGTCATCCTAAACGCCTTCAAAAATCCCAGTAGTTTACAAGTAGATTTAATTTATTTTCATTTCGGCTTTTCAATACTTTCTTGTTTTCCTCTTGAAATTAGTTTCGATTCAAGATTTTATTTATTTATTTATTTCGAGTATTTCAGTTTATGTTCTTTTGCATTCATTTTATTTATTTATTCCAATCAAGTGATTTGCTACTCCGTTCCCTATTCGATATGCAATTCACGATTATTCAAATCTCTTTTCTCTTACGAATCGGTCATGTTCTTTACATGATTTATTCAATTGGAGTTGAGATCATGAATAACATGAGTGGATAAATCCCTTAGGGGAGATTAACGAGTGGATGTGGATCTGATTAATGGAGGATTTAAGGTTTTCCCAAAGGGATTAGTTTGTATAAATTATTTGTGCTTCAACCACTACGCTTGACAACCCTGGGAAGTTATCATAGGTTAGACGAGGTCAGGAGATAAGTCGAATCCAGTAAATTGTAATTTATCCTGGTTTAGAAAGTGAGGCCGGGAGATAAAAAAGTATCAACCAACTGATTAATAAATTAGAGGTCGGGAGGAAATAATTGGTTAATTGATAGCTAATCCACCATAAAACTCTAATCCAAAGTTAGTTGCAAACCCTTAAGCGAGTTAATCCTTCTGATTGGTTTATTGATTTATTTCGTTTGTTTTTTTTCATTATTTTTTATTATTAATTTATTTCTTTCCCTTAATCTATTTTATGGTTTATCATAATATAAGAAATAATTAATACTACTTAGATTTGTTATTGTAAAAGTGTTTTCATTATTTATTCCATCCTCCCTTGGGTATTGTCCTCATAATACTTCCAATTTTTTCGTTGTACAAATCATATTACAATTTGACCTATGCACTTGTGGACACTGTTGTTCTTAATTTCTTATATTTTGGTGTTATATCTATTCTATAAACGATAACTTGTTTATATGTGATCAACACCACACGTAGTTATTATGATTTGTTTGTTGTATTAGTCTTGATTTTTATCTTTTTCACTCGTCCGAGAGGAAGAGCGAGGGAGAGGCAGTCACTTATATCACAATGACAAAGCACAATATTAATAAATCGTCTCAGCTTCTACGTGATACATTCGGAAGAAGAATGACTAGAATGACTTTGCAAACTTTTCAATGAGAAAAAGAGAACCCTTGCTACTAGCCAAAGAATGATTTTCAGGTAACCACTGAAAAAGGATGATATCTTAAATTTCTTTTTATTCAAATCTCTTTTGAATGGTAATTAAACATCAAGAGGCAAGTTTGGATTTTTGTTAAAATTTGATATGCGCCTTTCCATAATGAGACATCATTTTTTTTTCAAATCCTAACTTAATCCCCATTAATTGAATTGTATACTATACTTAGTAAACTTGATAAGGTAGATGTATCATATTAAAATATGTGAAACATATTTTCATATTATTTTAGTTGAACCCTCTATATATGTGCTTCAAGTATGTACACATATCATGTTTAATTTTAACATTGTCAAATTAAATTAATTATTAGAACATTTCTATAATCAATTTAAGGTGTGGCCCTCTAGGATCCTGTAACATTGGCTGCAACATGAAAACAATTCTAATGTTACATTCTTTGATAATATTATTATGTAGTATATCTTTTTCTCCTTGATATCTAGATTGAACCCAAGTCATGGAACAACCACACTTGTATAGTATAATCTCTTATTTCTTGATTCTCGAGTAGACTAGGATAAACAAATAAGTGTGATATCTCATATAAACTCATTTGATCATGGTCATGCTTTTCTAGTCTCACTCAATCAAAAGGCTTGAGATATTGCTCTCATTATGTAAAAAGAACAAATCCTATCTTGATCACTCACATCCTACTACACAGTTTGTGGCATACCCAATATCAGTCTTTATAGTACAATCATTTACGAAAGACGTTTAACTATGTCAAAGCATATGACTCATGGTGTTGGAACAATGGTGATCTCAAGTCTAAGGATCATACATACAATTACCACTATGAGAAATGTCGTAACTATTACATAATTAATTAAACATTCTCATAGCAGGTTAGCCCAATATATTGTTCTCTAACATACACTTATGTGTTGACTTGATATCACACATCCATAACAACACTTGCCATCAACTAAGAACATATTAGTCTTAATGTACTATTGTTATCCAAGCCTATAATAATACTTAACTAAAAACATTTAAGAATAATCATATCATTATTTGGACTCTATCATTATATAGTTTATCTAACACATAAATACAAACTAAAAACAATAATGACAAAGCCTTTATTACTAAACTAGGTAAACATGTTATTACAATAATCATATGATTAGTCTTTGGACATACTACAATACATACTTCATTAAAACCAAATGAACTGGATAAACCAAATTAGTTTAGTTAATTGGTTGACCATCGAAATTAATTTGGTCCAAGGTGGTTAAAGTGTTTTTTTTGAAATTTTGATTATTGATTAATTCAGGTTTGAAACGGGTAATTAACGATTAACAAAAATCTAATAATATATATTATATCTATAAGCACAATATATTATATATAAGTGCAATATATATAACCAATTTCTATAGGGGTAAATTACATAAGTAGTCACCCAACAATGGTTTTTATTTCTTTTGTGGTTAGCCAATTATGAAAAGTTACAAAATAATCACCAAACTATTAGTAAATTTCTCATTTGGTCACTCAACTATTCAATTTTTGTCGTTTTTGGTCACCCAATTTTCTTGGATTTTGGGTGTTTACATTTTTATGTTAGCCAATTGTTGACCAAAAAATTATTGAATAATGGGATGACCATTTTGTAACTTTTCATAATTGAGTGGTAAAAAAAATTACTAATAGTTATGATTTTGTAACTTTTTATAGTTGGGTGAACTCTATCATAATTTACCCTATATATAAATTAAATTGACTTATAACGATTGACATATCGACCAAAGAAAAAAAAACATTATGAAAAAATAAAATAAAATAAAATATTTAACAGAAGCACATGAACGTTGTGTTATTTGTTGTTTTTAATTTAGTGTTGATATTTTGCTATTTGATGTTTTTTTTTCATCATTTAAACATGGGGTGGCTATGCGGATATGTTGATGCTCTAAGAGGCGATGTGGCCAGGTCAATGATCACTGAGAAAAAGATAGAAAGAACATGATGACACACCATCGTTAGCAGAAAACGAGGGGATAGGTTTTGAGGGGCACAAGGTGAGTGGAAGATGAAGAGTAAAGAGGGTGGGAGGCCAAATGCTTTAATTTTGGAAAAAACGATGAGGCCCAAGAGCATCCCGCATTGATCATTGGACGGAATGGAGAGAGGAAGGGAGGTCGACAGCTTTATTTTGGAGAAAACAAAATTGGTTGGAGAACCAGAGTAGATTGGATGGGGTTTGAGGGGGCGACTTAGCAAAGTCCAGATGATTAACATCTTCAGGAAAATATGTAAAATAACGATAATAATAGAATTTATATTTAATGTATTGACAACATATAAGTTCATATGGTCGATAAATGTCATTTATTTAATATATAATAATTATATTTATTTTAATTATTTTTAAAATTATTTATGAATGATATTTTTAATATAAAAACAAATTCATAATAAAAAGAGAATCGATTAAGTATGCAAGCCAATATCTAAAAAGGAAAAAAAAATTGGATTTGATGTTAGTTGAGGTGTTAAGTTTAAGTTGATTGTTAGCTAGTGAGGCTTGAGTCAATATACATAGGTTTAGGGTGAGTATTTGATTGAGTCGAGTCGAATTGAATCAAAAAATTTTGAATTAGTCGAGTTAATAAATCCTATTTTAGTAATCGAACTCAATTTGAATTTTTTCGAATTAAGTAAAACAATTTCGAGTCAAGTCGAGTTAACGAATCCTATTATTTATACTCAATGTTGCGTTTATATGGATCGATTATTTAACTAGTAGATGAAGTACAATATTATTTAACTACATAAACAATGTAATGGTTTTGCCTTTTAATTTAATGAGTAAACATTGATCAAAATAACGTAGTTTTACCTTTTTTAATCGGATTTTCGGATAACTCGAATTGTGTAATTCATATTTGAGTTAAACCGAAAATTTAATTTTATTTGAGTTGATCAAAATAACTTAATTAACTCAAATAACTCGAACTATTTAATTCAAAATTTAAATTCTTTATCAATTTTTAGAATCGAATCGGATTTTGCTTACCCTACATAGGCTTAGTTTAAGAATACTTATTAAAAATGCTTTTGAAAAATTATAACACTTTTGATTTGGGAGAAGTCCACGATTTTAAAAAGCAATTAATTAAGGTCTCGTTGGTATTACTATTGAAGTAATAAAATGAGGTACCAACCCAATTGTGATTCCTAAGGGTAATATATATTATAGCAAATTGATTTATTATAACCAAAGAAGTAAATACAGAATCTGAGTGATGAAGTGGACAACATCATTCGAAGACAAATTAGCAGTAGATCATGGCTTTAACAGAAATAAATCTTGAATCTCATCACAAACCTTATATTCATTAATATTACCATAATTGGTCCAAATATATCTCTATCCAATGGAATACTAAATTTTAATTATTGTCGTAAGAACTAGTTAGTGTGGTACTTAAGCACGCTCAAATATTTAAGATTGATACTATTAGGGATCACGCTCTTTTTATTATATAAATAATTATTTTTTATTATAAATTTTTAACTTAAATTTAATCTAGTTTGTTGAAAAATAAATAACGATAAATATAGTTCTTAACATTTGTTAATTTTATCACTTTAACTTTCTATATTCAAAATTTAATCAAATTAATTTGTTTTGAACGGAAAATTTGATTGAACAGTTAAAATTTTAATGATATTGATGTGGTAGTCCATGTCAATTTATGTGTATTTTATTGTTGACATAGATAATTTTTATAGAAAATTATGATTTTTTTAAACTTGTTAAAGTTTCTATTTTTTTAATTTTATAAAGTACACGTGAACTATCACTCAAGATGTCGTGTTAGTGTTGTTAAACTTTTTATGATTCCAATTAACCTTTTATTTTAAAAATTAATTTAAATAAAATTTAAAAATTAAGAATGAAAGTTATCGAAAAATTGAATTAAGACTAAAAATTAAATATATGTAAGAAGAAAAATCTAATCCAATTTTAATAGTTAAATATATGTGTGATGGACCTGATACTTGCACTAATACCATACTAGGATTTTGTAAAAATAAAATCATTAATTTTAATACATTTAGTTTTTCTTCCTTTCAGAAAAGACTGCAATTTTTAATTTTAGGTTCATACATTGTAAAAATATAGAATATTCATATAAAATAGTAAAAAGAATTATTATTTTTATATGTTAATTCGAATTTAACAAACTTAATTTTTAGAGTTAACATTAATTTGTAGAGATTGTGAAGGCTATTCAAAATTTTTTATGACATTTTGAACTCTGATGAAGATTGGACAATGATTCCTACAACATATTTCTAGAGAACCAAAATGACTTTTTAATAGAAAAGAATGTTTGATATTATTTGAAACTATCCGTAGAAAGATTTCATGGGTTAAGTTAAAAGTAATAATTTTGTTTTCTTTAAAAAAGTTGACATTAATTTTGTAAATTGTATATATACCCATAAAGAACTTACGGAAAGAAAAGCATAGTTGGATACAGTGAAGCTAAAATAAATAAAAACAAAAACATCCAATAAGCATAAACAATCATAGAATGGTTTCAACAGAAAGAACACAGTAACATGAAAGTTGTTTACTATTTGGCCTCTACAATTACTTAATCAATCAATCCTTAATTAATATTTGAAACATCAATTCTAAGTGCATACATCATTGTGGTCGTCAGTTGGAAGAAAGAGAAAACTTGGGGTGGCTCAAAGATATATTGGGTTCAAAATTATATTCTAATCACGTATAAATAATATAAATAACCCTAAGTTGTTAACAGTCGAGCAATATTTATGGTTCTTTTTTCTATGCAAATTTTTTGCTCTCTTCACCACGAAAAAGGAGAAACTGTGTTAAAACTTTAGGTCGAATGTATAAATGTACAAGAACATTTCCTAATATTTTATTTGTTGATTATTTCTACATATTGGAAGGGCATACAGAAGAAAGCAAAACAAAATTTCATAAGCAAAGTCCAAAGATTACCATATATTAAAATATTCTAAAAAGTAAAATAATGGTGGATAAGGGTTTTTCTTTTTTTGTTAAGTGAGATTGGATTGGATGGACGGCTTGGAGAAATATGAACATAAAAGTGCATTAGTTTTTTTTTTTTGGGGGGGGGGGGGTGTTGGATAACTTAGAACAAAGGGGGGGAAGAGGCAAGAATTGGTGAAGAAGATAAACCTTTCGTACAATTCATACTTTTCCGAACAGCCAACCCATAGTAATAAAATTGCCGCAAATCAAATATCATTGGTCTAATTGTCACTTTTTGTATTGTTTTTAAAGGTTTAAGATGTGGTAATGACGTGCTTATAACAAAGTCATACTTTCTTATGTAGATACCTTAGGCATATTCTAAGGGGACCACTTTTTTCTTTTTCACTTTTTAGCCTATTCAGGTTTTATTTAGTTGTCGTGTTTGCACTTTGCCTCCATTAAACTATTTAGCTTTGATTAATATGTCCATTTAACTCTAAATAATCTTGTTCTTTGGTCGTTACCGATTAAGCAATTATATTTATGTATAAGGAAAACTCTACAATGAAATATTGATTTATTTATATATGCACATCTACCTAGCTCCTATAACAATTTTTGGTCTTATCTTCTTGTTTATAACAAAAATAAGTATTAAAATTGTCAATTTGGACATTGGAAATGAAATTAATGTCCAAGTGAAATGATTTTACATCCTTTATAAAAAATCAAATGGTATGATCTAAGCGAGGGGTTTAGATAAAAGCTCCATTTATAAAACTAAAAATTACAACTCAAGTCTTACATGATTTTTATAACAAAATCCATCAAATCTGAGGATGCTACTCGTGTGACATCTCCCCTTCCAAGCTTAGTCTACCCATATCGGGATACCAGCGTTCTTTCAGGTTTTGCAAATATGTAAAAATAAAAAATGTCTATAAATATTAGGTTAAAGGCATCTTATACTCTTTTGAAAAAATTAATCCACTTCTTTTATAAAGAAAGTATCTAATTGTACAGACATAAATTTGCCCAGGCCCTAAACAGCAAATAAAAATAATCAATAGTCCATTTGCAAAAGAGGTCCAATTGGCCCAAAATAATCAAGCCCTAAGGCCCAACGACCTAAACTATTGTCAGCGAAAACAGAAAACCCTAGCCCCCATGTGCGCCGCACCCAGCTGCTGCCACCTTGGATCGCGCCGCTCGCGCCTCGTCCCAGGGCCTGACGCACCCTTTCTGACGCCATTTCACCAAAACAGCAAGGATCTGCCCTCCGTCACCGTTGACTCCACCACCTGCAAGAAAAGAGAAAGAAAGAGGACAGACGATAGCAGAGAAACAATAATAAATCAAAAGCAAATAATGTATCAGTGGCTATAAAGGCCGCGAAAAACAGATTGTAATAGGGGGTTCTTTTATTTTCAAAAAGATTGAATACAAAAAAGAAAAGAGACTCGACTTTTATATATTTTTCAAGGTGATTTTCGTTTGATTTCGTTTTTTTTTCACGTTAAGATTTATTTTTTATTTTATATAGGAATATAAAAAAAAGGGAAGAGGAAAAGAAACTTACCTATGTTGGCCGATCTACTTGCCGTCAACGGCCACGCCGGAAAAGGAGAAGAAACGAAACGTTTCTTCATTGCTCCGCCGGGTTTGGCCGAGTTTTCGGGGATTTTGGCCTCGAATCCTTGCGGCAGGCACGACGGCCGATGGCTGAATCTTTGGCTGGAGCCCGGAGGGGGAAGAGAGGGTTGAAAGAATTTTGGGATTTTTTTTTGAGAAAGAAGAAAAATAAAAATTTTAGAAAAAAATTAGATTTAAATAACGAAGCAAACGTCGCCATTTTGGGTTAGGAACCCAAGCGCCAAAACAACGCCGTTTAGGGCCTATCCGAGCACGACCCGACCCGCTTCCGGGGGATCCGCGTGTTTTTGCTTGATGGGTTATTTGCACCTTGGTCCTTCAGCATTTTTGTTCTTTTTAATTTAGCCACTTTCATTTAGTTTTTATTTCTTTTTAAATTTAACCTCTGAATTTTGTTTGTTTTTCAATCCGGTCCTTGGCTCACTGACATGCTAGAAAGTGGATACGTGTCTAGGGTTTGGTTTATTTACCCATTTGGCTCTTCGCCCTTTCGCGCCCTTTCATTTTGGTCCTTCTTTGCTTATTTTATTATAGCTTTGACCTTTAAATTTCATTTTTATCCCGAATTAGTCCATTTTTGTTATCTTACTAATTAATCTAGTTATTATCATACTTATATTTTCTTTTATATTTACTTATTCATTACCATTATATTATTATATTATACCATTATCTTTGTATTATTATTATTATTATTATTACTACTATTATTATTATTATATTTACTTATCTAAATTTTAAATATATTTTGTCTTATTATATATTATTATTATGTAATTACTTATATCTTTTGTATTTTTTTAAACCTTAGATTATTTGCTATTCTATTGTTAATAATAATAATATTATTTACTTATTTATATCTTTTTAATTTCAAACTTTGTTATATATATACATACATAGATTTTTATTTTATAATTTTATTTATTTTCGTTATTGTTATTATTGTTTTACTTGATATTTATTTATTTATGTATCCATTATTATTTTTAAAACGTTTTAGTTTTATTTGTTTGTTTACTTATTATTTTATATAATTGATTTGTCTTTTTTATTTATCTTATTTTTGTTGTTGCTCAGATTATTTATGCTTCTCGTCAAGCCATTTTTTTATGTATTTGAAAAACGGGGATCGACTTAAAAAATAAAATGGGAGTCGCCACTGACCTTTATTGAAGGTGTGATCGGATCACCTTGAAAACGATTTTAGATCTACGAATTTTGAGAAAATAGGTTCGGGAGTTGGTTACGCATTTAGGAAGGGTTAGCACCCTCGTAACGCCCAAAATTGGTACCGAATTGATTGTTTAATGTCTTAGTGTCGAGAATTTGGAAAGATTTTAAAATATGATCCTTGGAAAAGAAAATTTGAATAAAATAATTGGATGATGAGGCTCTCTTCTTTCAAAGAAGTAAATCGTCACACTCAGTAAGTTAGAGTGCAACATTTCAAATCCTCAAAATTAAGTTTGACTTTTAAAACCTATGTATTTTGAGAAGGATATCTGATTATTTGGGTCAAATGAGAAAATCAAAACCCAGTAAGTTAGGATTCGATTTCACAAAATTCCTAAATATTGAATATTGCCTTTATTTTCATTTGTTAGAAAAATCCTCGTCTCGAGAAAATTTATTTGAAAATTACGATTTTATTTTAAAGACATTGGCCACCTAAATTCGACGAAGAAAATCGAAACCCCGTAAGTTAGGGCACAATTTTCTCGAGAATCATTGGATGTAGGGTATTTTGGAAACTTAAAACCATTTCGATATTTTAATAAAATGCAATCTCTTAAACAATGTAATATGGTTAAATGCTTTCATACAACGCGAAAAGGACAATTCAAAGATAAAATGTACATCAATGAATAATAAGCAACTAATGAACAAATACGAACAAGCATAATAATAATTTCAAACATACATCACGTAAATATCAACATTGGCTAACAAGAGGAGGCTAATTAAAAGTCAAGCAAATTCACATAGCTCTAATATAATATATGAGCTTAAACCTAATTTAAGAAAAAATAAATTAAAAAGTTGAAACGAATTTGAATAAATTAACAATGTTAAAACAAGTCGTATAAATGTTTGAGAGAAATAAAATATCTATATGATAATGTGAAATTAACAATGGATTATGTATGTATGTATGTATGTATGTATGTATGTATGTATGTATGTATGTATGTATGTATGTATGTATGTATGTATGTATATATGTATGTATGTATGTATGTATATATATATATGATGAAAGTAATTCAACATAGAATAAGTATGCATATGTAGTATTATCACATAATAGTATTACTTAAAAGTGTCTATTTATATAAATCTAAAAGTATGTAATGAATGAATTTGTAAAAGCACACTTAGAATAAAATAAATTTAAGTAATATTAATAATAGTATGTCATAAAAGGGTAAATACATATAAAATTTTAAAAGAAACCCTAAAAATAATGCATACAAAAATAAATAATGCATATATGCAAAAGGCGAATATATATAAAATACGATAATAAATATAATAGTGATAAGTATACGTAGGATAATACTGATAATAATAATAACAGTGAATTTATTAAAAAAATTGAATAATGCCAAGGGTTAAATCACAATTAAAATCAAATTATTAGGAAATAAATGAGATTAAGCTAAAATGAAGGGCCATATTGCAATACGCATATTACATGGGGGCCAATCGGAGGCCAAAACGCGCGGATCCTTCCCCGGGTCGGGTCACCGTGTGGGTTGCTGGGGTAAGTCGGCCAGTACGACACCGTTTTAGGGCCACTGAAACAGGCCCTAAACAGTTTCATTTTACACGCTATATAAGGCCCCCCATAACCCTAAAATCAGTCTGTTGAAATCAGACACCAACCTCTACCCCTCCGCGCCGCTCTGTGTGCTGAGGGCATTCGAACGATTTTCGATCTTAACCCATTCTCCGATGACGACGGAGAGGGCCAAAATCTTATCACCAGGTATGTTCTCCCTTTCCCCTCTATTATTTTTTTTCTTAACAAACAACTGATGAACACAAAATAAAAGAAAGAAAAGAAAAAAAACGGTAAATAAAAAAACCAAAGAAACTCATAAATCACCTCTTAGTATTTCAATTTTTCGTGTTTTGAATCTGTGTCCAAAAACTACAAAGGGATTTTCCTTTTCTTTTATAGCCGAAAAAGGAAAATAAAATAAAAATCTAAAATAAAAATACAATATGTTGTCCTTTTCTTTTTGTTGTGCTGTGTTCGTTTATGTTGGCAGGTGTACGGAGCAGTGGACGTGGAGGCGTGATACGTGGCGGTGGCGCACGTGCGAGGTATAGTTTAGAGGGGAGCCCGTGTTCGATTGCGGTACGGTAACTGTTGCAAGCTGTTAGGGTTTCTGACTTCTGGTTTAGGCCAGTTGGGCTAGGTTAATTGGGTTTGTAAAAGCTGGACATTAATAGTGGACTTTTGTTAATTTATTTATTTATTTGGTTTTTATATTTGTATCGGGCCGGGCAAAATTTGGGTATTACAGCTGCCCCTCTTTGCTCGTTGTTGTGTAACGGGAACGGAGCAAAGACTCTAAAAATGGCCAATTTTGCCCGGTCATGTTGGACCTTGGTGCTCTTCTTCTTCGAGTTGCCTCATTCCATCCACTGCATCTTCAGAGGTATAGGAATTGGTGTCTTGATCCACTCTACCGCAACGTCGGGGAGATAGGATTTGTAACTCGTAACTTTAATCTGTTTAACTGTGATGTCGAGGAAGCAAGATTCGCTGTTGTAGCTTCAATCTGTTCCATTACACCGCCTGGGAAGTAAGATTCGCTGTTGTAGCTTTAATCTTTCTAACTGCAATATCGAGGAAGCAAGATTCACCGTTGTGGCGTTAATCTGTTCCACTGCACCGCTTGAGAAGTAAGATTCGCTGTTCTAGCTTTAATCTTTTTAACTGCAATGTCGGGGAAGCAAGGTTCGCCATTGTGGCTTTAATCTATTCCACTGCACCGCTTGGGGAGTAAGATTCACTGTTGTAGCTTTAATCTTTTTAACTGCAATGTCGGGGAAGCAAGATTCGCCATTGTGGCTTTAATCTATTCCACTGCACCGCTTGGGGAGTAAGATTCGCTGTTGTAGCTTTAATCTTTTTAACTGCAATGTCGGGGAAGTAAGATTCACCGATGTGGCTTTAATCTGTTCCACTGCACCGCCTAGGGAGTAAGATTCGCTGTTGTAGCTTTAATCTTTTTAACTGCAATGTCGGCTGTTGTAGCTTTAATCTTTTTAATTGCAATGTCGGGGAAGCAAGATTCGCCATTGTGGCTTTAATCTGTTCCACTGCACTGCTTAAGATTCGCTGTTGTAGCTTTAATCTTTTTAACTTCAATGTCGGGGAAGCAAGATTCGCCATTGTGGCTTTAATCTGTTCCACTGCACTGCTTAAGAAGCAAGATTCACCAATGTGGCTTTAATCTGTTCCACTGCATCGCCTAGGGAGTAAGATTCGCTGTTGTAGCTTTAATCTTTTTAACTGCAATGTCGGCTGTTGTAGCTTTAATCTTTTTAACTGCAATGTCGGGGAAGCAAGATTGCCATTGTGGCTTTAATCTGTTCCACTGCACTGCTTAAGATTCGCTGTTGTAGCTTTAATCTTTTTAACTTCAATGTCTGGGAAGCAAGATTCACCGATGTGGCTTTAATCTATTCCATTGCATCGCCTAGGGAGTAAGATTCGCTGTTGTAGCTTTAATCTTTTTAACTACAATGTCGGGGAAGCAAGATTCACCGATGTGGCTTTAATCTGTTCCACTGCATCGCCTGGGAAGTAAAACTAATATTTTTGATCTACTTCCTTGTCGATGCAGGAAGACAAGATCTTCTATCTTCACTGATCTGTTCTCTGGGGAACATGACCTGTATAATGAACCTAATTATGCCTAATGATTAAGATGGCATGATCAAAATGATTCCAATGCTCCTAACTAGACATGTGAATAATGTTTGCATGAACGCAGAGTTTTATTTTTTCCGAGAATGATCCCGCTTAGGTTGTCATTACTCCAAGTTTATTAAGGCTTTGTGACTGACGTGCTACAACGCCTTCTTGCTTGACTAGCTTTTCTGAATAAACATTTAGCCAGGTTGCCCCCCACTGTAAACCTCAAAGTTTAATCCATTAGGGTGCACAATTTGTACCATCATTCTCCCACTGCAATCCAAGGGTAGAAATATGTGGCTTTTCCTCAATCCTCTCTTATCACAATTCAAGGATACAAGATCTGAATCGTTCTGGTTTCTTACACCATTGTCAGGGTGTCGTACCAAAGACTCATGCGCAAGTGAAGACTCTCTTCTCCGAGGTAACCTCTTCCTATTGCCTGATGATCATTGCTTGCTCATTTATTTAAGCTTTGTCATTAACACGACATCTTGTCATTTTTTCAATCAATGCATTTGACAACAAAATCCAAAGAGAAAGTCTAAATTTAGACGCTTCATTTTCAAATTTCCAACCTTTAAATTTGATGTGTTCTAAACAATAGTCCTGTTTCAGGTTCCTATATTATTTAGAACTTTTCAGAGTAATTTGCAAAACTTCTCTTGTGAAAGTTCAATTAGTCCATTAATCATTATTCCAATGCAACATGCTTGCAAAAATGGTCATAACAATGGATAAGAATAAAGTTGGTTCTGAGAATAGCTCAAAAGGAATAAATTATCAAAAATAGTAAAGAAGGATAACAAAGAAATTGATTGGGAATGTGTATCTTGGAAAAGAATGAAGTATTCCAAGAATAGAAAATTCAATATAAATAATATGAGAGTTGAGTGCCCCAGATATCGCAGCTTGAACTTCTCTACACAAACTTTCTGAAGACCATTCTGAGTTTGACATGTGCTTAGGAGATCTACAGTGCTTTGTCGATGCCCCAAGATGTCGCCTACCCTTTCCTGTTGATTCAGGTATAACAAAATTACCACATGCCCCAAGATTCGAGTTGTTCTGATCGATTCATGCCCCATTCTGATCAATATTTGAGCCGCCCTTTTTGGGGTTTCAACTCAAATCCCCTTTGGCCTAAGGTGCCCTTTGCGGGTTTTCACCTTGGCCTCTCTATTTTTACTTTTTCATTTTTCATTTTCATTTTTTCATTTTTTCATTTTTCACATTTTTTTGGACTCAAAGTGCCCTTTGCGGGTTTTCACCTTGGTCCTTTCTTCTTCTTTAAACGAAGTACTTCTTGACTGGATCCGAGTTTATTGGATTAGTCATCTCACTCAGGATCAGTGTTCCTCTGAAAAAGGTCTTCTTTACAACATAGGGACATTCCTATTTTGACATTCATTTCCCTCTAGAATCCTTTCGTTGAGGAAGGATTTTTTTCAACATCCAGCCCTCTCATGGAATTCTCTGAGACGGCCATGTTTATTATGGGCTCGTATCATAGGTAAAACTACCTCAATGCTGTAAACCAAAGAGAGGTGTTGCCCCAGTACAAATGTTCGACAAGCAATGAGGGCAAATGGTAATTTCTCATGCCAGTCATTGCAAGTCTCAGTCATTTTTTTTGCAATTTAATACAGTGATGAACTATGGTATCTGATTTTGAATTGATCACAGACCTCAGCTATCATACTAACATTCATGATATCGTCTTCTCTGTAATTCTATACCGGTATATGATAACATTGATGCATGAAGCAGCCTCTACCTGTTTAACAAAGTAACTAATGATCTCAAACATGAAGTAATTCCCATTAGAAACCTTCGATGATGATGATGACCATGCCCCATTTTGCTCAAAACTTGAGTCGCCCTTTTTGGGTTTTCAACTCAAAACCACATTCGGTCACAAAGCGCCCTTTACGGGTTTTCACTTTGGCCTCTCCTTTACTTTTTTTGTCATTTTTTATTTTGATTTTTTCCATCTAGATTTTTCTTTTTTCTTCTTTCTTTTTCTCTCATTTTTTATTTTGATTTTTTGATTTTGATGATTTTTTTGTTTGGATTTGAACCCATAGGACTAGGCAAGTCATTGTTATCCCTTTTGACTAGAACCAATACTTTTCTTGATAAAGTCTCCCACATAAGGTCTTCCACTTTCATCTTGTATGCGAAAAAAACCTTCTTTGGTATCAGATTTCTTTCATAGAGCCTTTTGGGGTGCAACTATGACAGAAAGCTTTGGATATTCCTCTTTAATCAAAGTAAAATCCAACAACATCTTAAAGGGATGGAAACTCGACTTCAAATGGGCAAAGCTATGCTGAGTCAACGAGAGAGGCATTGCCCTGGCAAAAAATTGCATCGTTCATACTGCAAATTTCTGACATCGCACTATTGTGCAGGTTTCATTATCAGCGGTTAACTCGGGCATATCTTGGTATGACCATACAAGGACATCTTTGAACTCTAGAGGTGACTCGACGAGGCCCTACTTTGTTTCTCCGGCTATGCACGTTTCTTTGAGGTCACAATCTCTGTTATCTCCTTGTAGGGTAAAATCTCCTCTCTACCATCCTCAACAAGTCAGAAGATAGGTTACAATCCATGTCATTTTCAAAGTCATGAGATCCCTCTAAACACATGCCCCGCTCAAAAGGAAAATCTGGGTCTGTAGCAGAGTCATTCACGTAATTGATATCTGGGGACCCATAATAAGTACCGAAGAATATACAAAAGAATGCATAAATTCATGAATAATTATTTGTACCATATGATTATGAATGGATGAATAATTTGGAAGAAAATCCAAAAGAATGAAAGAATTTGGAATTATTTGTAAATAATGAAAATATTGGCTCAGTAATAATTGCAAAGATGTATTTTATTAAAATAATAACGTTCAGACATGAGCTTATTTCACAAAGGAAATTTCTATCATTTTTAGGCTAAAAACAACAAAAATGTTCTGAACATTACTCTAAATAAGTTCTAAAAACTACAGGGCTTTCTTCCGCAGCCTAATTGCTTAGAACACTCCCAAATTTATAAGGACGGATATCTGACAAGGTTCCTTCTTCTGTTGCTTCGTCGATGTGAACATTTCCCACTATTCTTCAAGCATTGCATTCACTCCATTATCAATTATGATTGGGTAACTGATTTTCTGCACTAGAGTCATCAAACTTGACAACACCCATGTTAATGAGCCTTTCAACAAACTTTTTAAAGACTGTGCAATTTTTTATCGAATGTCCCCCAATTCCCGCATGATAATCACACTGTGCATTCGCATCATACCATTTGGGGTATGGAGGTTGCAGGGGTTTTGAGTAGAAAGGGGCAACAATGTGCGCATCGAATAAGTGTTGATACAGCTCCTTATACGACATCGAAATTGGTGTGAACTGGAGCTTTTCAGTACTTGGTTTCATTCCAGATTCTTGTCTCAGTGAACCTTGTTGACTAGAGACCCTTTTACCTGGATGACTTACTGACCTTGAGTAACCTATGGTATTTATCCCCTCTTCTTTTCTCCTTGAGATTGATTTTTTGTTACTCTCTCCACCCTCTATTCTTCCATTTCTGATGGAGTTTTCAATCATTTCACCATTCATGATTATATCTGAGAAACTCTTTGATGCACTTCCCAACATGTGAGTGATGAACGGGGTCTTCAATGAGTTGATAAAAGAGCATCGTAGTCTCTCTTTCTAGGAGCGGCGGCTGGACTTGGATAGCGACTTCCCTCCATCTTTGTGCGTACTGCCTCAAACTCTCACTCGGTTTCTTCTCCATGTTTTGTAATGTAATTCTATCGGGGGTCATATCCATTACATGGCTGTACTGTTTCATGAATGCCTGTACTAGATCCCTCCATGAACCAATCTTGGTCCGGCTCAATTGATTGTACCATTTAGACGTTGCCCCTACCAAACTGTCTTGGAAGCAGTGTATTAGCAGTTGATCATTGTTAACGTAGCTAGTCATCCTTCTACAGAACAAGGTGATGTGGGCCTCGGGACAGCTAGTTCCGTAGTATTTTTCAAATTCAGACATTTTGAATTTGGGAGGAAGTACTAAGTCTGGGACTAAGCTTAGATCCTTAGCGTCAATTCCCTGATTACTATCAGCACTTTCCACGGCTTTGAATTTTTCCTCCAACCATTTATACCTATCTTCCCACTGTTTTGGCAATTCCACGTTCGCCTTTCCTTCTTTAGTTGTTTCATCATAATCAGGAATAATAGGATTAATTGGGTTTTCTCCCGGGCTTAAACTTGATCGTCTCTGGAAAATTGTGGGGATCGTGACACCAGTTTGTAATTGTTGTGGCCTAATTGTTACAGACGGTCCTTCTGGATATATTTCAATCTGTACATTTGGTGGAGTAAAACCCGGAGGATATAACGGATCCTCATTACCTTCCCCAGGATTGGCCATAGGGCCCTTTCCCTTATCTACTCCTCCCGTCAGTAGATGGGTTAATTTAGCCATCGCATCTTTTTGAGCTTTGATCAATTTTTTCGTCATGTCTTCTTGGATTTTATCTAGCCGCTCGTGCATTTGCACTTGTAACCGTTCTTGCATATGTTTTTGAATTTGCTCCAGTTTCTCTAATCTTTGATCCATTTCCTTAGTTTTGCGACGAGTACCGTAAGGGTGTTTGGTTGGTTGGCTTTCCAGATTAGCTGAAATAAGTTTACTCAGTTAAACTCTTTCAATGGATGCATATGATGCAGATGTATCAAAATGCATGCCTAAGGAGACGTTGATTCTGATTCAATTACATTTAGAAAACTTTTCTAGAAGACAAATTTCTTTACATAAAGCAGATATATATACGGCCTCGCCCTTATATTCCAAGAGACAACATCGATCCCCTCCTATATGTTAAATCTTGCTAGTTTCCAATGAATGTCTCTTCTTGCTCCTTTTGCTTGATCTTGGTCGCAATCCATTGTCTACTCATATAAGGCTCGTCAACTTCTTTGAAACGTTGAAGGCTCTTAGACAATCATCTTGAATTTTTGGGCCACGAACTCTTCCATCGCCCTTCTTGTGTTTCTCCGAATATATTCAGGCAGTCGTATTATTTTCGACTTTATTTAAGGAATTCGTATTCCATGACAAGCTTTCTAATTTTGTAATCGGACTTGAATCAATATCTCTTTCCTAAGATGCAAATGCAATGCAATCATAATCAAAACACAACAAGAGGGGTTACTTCAAAACATAAGCAAGCAAGGAAAACAAAATTACCTAGTCAGGTAACCACTAAGGATTTGGAGGGGCTCTACCTAGGATGGGTTCCTAAGGTCTTCTACATGCGGTTTGGTTCTAAAGTCAAAGTACCCGAACCAACAGATTCCTCGATCTTCACCCATTATAGGCTCATACAGACCAAGTTCGGTTTAGGGGAATACATTTTCCTATGGCTGCACGGAGATGCAAATCTCACGAAGACATAGGTACGGATGTATTCCGAAAGTGATCCACTATCCTGCATGGAGGTGAAAATCTCACGAAGGAGTAGCTTCTCACTCCCGCTTAAAAGGGCAAGACTAAATAGTCATTATGCAATATGATGCCAAAATATAGAGCTCAATTTACAATAATCATGCAAACAAATGTAAAGAGAAGATCGTAATTTTTCAAATCAGATTTTTAATTTTCTGCAATACGACCAAAAACAATCAATTTTGCGGCTTGACTCTCTAGAATTCCCCAGTGGAGTCGCCAAGCTCTCAAAGCCATTTTTTATGTATTTGAAAAACGGGGATCGACTTAAAAAATAAAATGGGAGTCGCCACCGACCTTTATTGAAGGTGTGATCGGATCACCTTGAAAACGATTTTAGGTCTACGAATTTTGAGAAAATAGGTTCGGGAGTCGGTTACGTACGAGGAAGGGTTAGCACCCTCGTAATGCCCAAATTAGTACCGAATTGGTTGTTTAAAGTCTCAGTGTCGAGAATTTGGAAAGATTTTAAAATACGATCCTTGGAAAAAAAAATTTGAATAAAATAAATTGGATGATGAGGCTCTCTTCTTTAAAAGAAGTAAATCGTCACACTCAGTAAGTTAGAGTGCAACATTTCAAATCCTCAAAATAAATTTTGACTTTTAAAACCTATGTATTTTGAGAAAGATATCTGATTATTTGGGTCAAATGAGAAAATCAAAACCCAGTAAGTTAGGATTCGATTTCACAAAATTCCTAAATATCAAATATTGCCTTTATTTTCATTTGTTAGAAAAATCCTCTTCTCGAGAAAATTTATTTGAAAATTACAATTTCATTTTAAAGACGTTGGCCACCTAAATTCAACGAAGAAAATCGAAACCCAGTAAGTTAGGGCACAAATTTCTCGAGAATCATTGGATGTAGGGTATTTTGGAAACTTAAAACTATTTTGATATTTTAGTAAAATGCAATCTCTTAAACAATGTAATATGGTTAAATGCTTTCATACAACGCGAAAAGGACAATTCAAAGATAAAATGTACATCAATGAATAATAAGCAACTAATGAACAAATACGAACAAGCATAACAATAATAATTTCAAACATACATCACGTAAATATCAACATTGGCTAACAAGAGGAGGCTAATTAAAAGTCAAGCAAATTCACATAGCTCTAATATAATATATGAGCTTAAACCTAATTTAAGAAATAAATAAATTAAAAAGTTGAAATGAATTTGAATAAATTAACAATGTTAAAACAAGTCGTTAAAATGTTTGAGAGAAATAAAATATCTATATGATAATGTGAAATTAACAATGGATTATGTATGTATGTATGTATGTATGTATGTATGTATGTATGTATGTATGTATGTATGTATGTATGTATATATATATATGATGAAAATAATTCAACATAGAATAAGTATGCATATGTAGTATTATCACATAATAGTATTACTTAAAAGTGTCTATTTATATAAATCTAAAAGTATGTAATGAATGAATTTGTAAAAAGCACACTTAGAATAAAATAAATTTAAGTAATATTAATAATAGTATGTCATAAAAGGGTAAAGACATATAAAATTTTAAAAGAAACCCTAAAAAATAATGCATACAAAAATAAAATAATGCTTATATGCAAAAGGCGAATATATATAAAATACGATAATAAATACAATAGTGATAAGTATACGTAGGATAATACTGATAATAATAATAACAGTGAATTTATTAAAAAAACTGAATAATGCCAAGGGTTGAATCGCAATTAAAATCAAATTATCAGGAAATAAATGAGATTAAGCTAAAATGGATGGCCATACTGCAATACATGTATTACATGGGGGCCAATTGGGCAATATCCCACTTCCCCAAAATGCAACGTTGCAAGCTGGGTCGAAATGAAACAATAATGAAAATGCAGAGAAAAATAAAAAAAGAATCGATTTAATCACGCCGTGAAAATAGAAAGGACCATTTGCGCAAATTGCCCAACAGAGGCCAAAACCATGGATCCTTCCCCTGTCGGGTCATCGTCTTGAGTTCTTTGGGTAAGTCGGCCGAGACGACACCGCTTTAGGAGCATGAAATAGGCCCTAAACGGTGTCTTTTTACGCGCTATATAAGGCCCCCCATAACCCAAAAATCAGTCTGTTGAAATCAGACACCAACCTCTACCCCTCCGCGCCGCTCTGTGTGGTGAGGGCATTCGAACGGTTTTCGATCTTAACCCATTCTCCGATGACGATGGAGAGGGCCAAAATATTGTCACCAGGTATGTTCTCCCTTTCCCCTCTATTATTTTTTGTTCTTAACAAACAACTGATGAACACAAAATAAAAGAAAGAAAAGAAAAAAACCGTACATAAAAAAAACTAAAGAAACTCAGAAATCACCTCTTAGTATTTCAATTTTTCGTGTTCTGAATCCGTGTCCAAAAACTACAAAGGGATTTTCCTTTTCTTTTATAGCCGAAAAAGGAAAATAAAATAAAAATCCAAAATAAAAATACAATATGTTGTCCTTTTCTTTTTGCTGTGCTATGTTCGTTTGTGTTGGCAGGTGTACGGAGCAGTGGACGTGGAGGCGTGAGACGTGGCGGTGGCGCACGTGCGTGGTATAGTTCAGAGGGGAGCCCTTGTTCGATTGCGGTGCGGTAACTGCTGCAAGCGGCTAGGGTTTCTGACTTCTGGTTTAGGCCGGTTGGGGTAGGGTGTTGGGCTTAGGTTTGGGCTAGGTTAATTGGGTTAGATTTTGGGCTAGGTTAATTGGGTTTATAAAAGCTGGACATTAATAGTGGACTTTTGTTAATTAATTAATTTATTTGGCTTTTATATTTGTATCGGGCCGGGCAAAATTTGGGTATTACACTTACATCACCATTTTGTACGCATATTAACACCGTGTTTTATTTCTACCATTTCGTGTTAGATTAATTTTATTTAAAGCATAAATCACGATTTTAAAATATGTAAAAATACGTATTTTGAAATTTGAAAAGGTCGTGCCCTAACTTACGGGGTTTCAATTTTATCGATAAATCTAAATAAACGAATTTTTCTTTAGCATAATTTTTAAAATAACCTCGAGAATTAGGGAAAGTCGTATTCTAACTTACGGAGTACGATTTCTTCCTAAAACTGAGATGATCAAATACCTTTCAATAAATAAACTTCTTAGTGCTTATTCTCGTATCAGGAATTCAAGACGTTTCACCCTAACTTATAGGACGTAATTTTCGTTCTCGATTAACGTGAAATATGCCCCTTTCTCGAAAATTCTCAGCATTTTAACAAAGGATCGTATTTTGAATCTCTTAAAAGTTTCCAATTCTTGACACTAAGACACTAATTAATCAACTAGGTACCAATTTTTTGGCGTTACGAATGTGCTAATCCTTCCTCGTACGTAATCGATTCTCGAACCCATTTTTCTGAAGCTTGTAAACAAAATTGTTATTTTAATAAATAACCACTTTTCGAGGTGACCCAATCACAGCTCATTAAAAAAATGATTGGTGGCGACTCCTATGTTCGTTTTCATTTTCAAAATCCAAGTCGACCCCGTTTTATAAAAAAAATGGTTTCGATAGCTTGGCGACTCCACTGGGGACTTAAAAAAGAGAGTCAAGCCACATGTTGATTACTTTTTGTCAAAAATTGAGAACTTGGTTTATATTTACGATCATTTTGATGCATTTTATCCGTTTTTTTATGATCTTCATCATGTTGGTTTATAATCGCTTTACTAGTTTGAATTTTTTATATGTTTCTACACATTGCATTACATGACCGCTCAATTATACCCTTTTAAGTGGGAGTGAGAAACTATTCTTTCGTGAGGTCTTCACCTCCATGCAGGATAGGGAATCACTTTCAGGATACATCCGTACCTATGTCTTCGTGAGATTTTCATCTCCGTGCAGCCATAGGGAAATGTATTCCCCTGAACTGAACTCAGTCCATATGAGCCTATAATGGGTGAGGATTGAAGAATCTGCTGGTTCAGGTACCTTTACTTTAGAACCAAACCACATATAGTGAACCTTAGGAACTTGCCCTAGGTAGAACTACGCCAAACCCTAGTAGATACCCAAATTGGTGCTTTATTATTTCTTATTTGTATTAAATTTTATTTTTATACATGATACTGACTTGTTGTGTTTTGTTTTGATTGCATGGCATTTCATTATAAAAGGCGTTCATTCATATTCGGTTACTAGATAGAAAGCTTATCATGGAAAAAGGGTTTCTTAATAAGGTGAAGGGTAATACGGCTGTCTGAACCTGGTCCGAAACAACACAGCGAGAAAAAGATGATAGTTTGGTCGAGCGATATGTATCAGAGTTATGAGAATTCACCCGTATTAGTGTGACCCAGAATAATTTGCAAGAATTGAAGGAAATCTAGGATCAATGGAGCGATGAGGTAAAGTAGCTGTTTTACTCTGACTATGGAGATCAACCTTATTTGCTCGACATGAAAGTCGATAAGCACTTATTTCGTGCCCTCGCCCAATTCTCGAATCCTGCTTATGGTTGCTTCACATTTGGGAAGGTTGATCTGGTGCCTACAGTAGAGGAATACATAGCCTTACTTCGTTGCTCGAAGATTCAGGTAGACAAAGTGTACTCGAGAGCTGTAAATGTCCCAACCTTTTTGAAGAAATTGATGAATATCACCGGGATGAACGAGTAGTGGGTGGCAACCCGAATCAAGCAAATAGGGGATAACAAATGCATTCATTGGAAGAACTTGAAGGATCTAACTTTAGCACACCCAGATACGAAGAAGAAAGTTGATGTCTTTGCCTTGAGTATCTACGACTTAGTCGTCTTCCCCAAAGCCTTGGGTCACGTTGATGAACCAGTCACTGATCTTGGTAAAAACCTTCAGATCGCTAAATGAATGCCAGAGAACAGGTGAGGTTAGATTCGTTGGATGTGCGCAGCTCCTATTAGCATGGTTCCACGGTCACTTTTGGAAAGTTGATAAGGTTTCTTATTGGGTCTTCTCTGAAAACTATTCGCCTTTGAAAGAGATAGTAGCTATACTGAGGTGGAATGATATCTCGGAAGAAAAATGGATGGCAATTCTTAGAATCTTCAAGAAGAGGACATTGAATAGAGAGCTCCTTGGATGCTTCTAGATGATATCTTATATCAGTGTGGTAATTTCGACTAGGTCCCTCTACTTGGGATTTGGGGAGCTGTTGGCTATGCACCGTTGCTAGTGGTAAGACAGTATAGGTCAAGGCAGTTCGTACCCGTAACCTAAGGGCTAGCTCAGTGCGAATTCTAATATAAAGGAAATTGTTACAATAAGAAGATTTGAGAGATGTCCAATGCTTGGAACCAGACTCAGCGGGTGAAGAGATTGGAAGTAGGTCTGATGACAACTCTTGAGTATATTGAGTGGTTGGGTAGGAAAATTAATAATAATATCCCTTGGTTAAGTCAGGAAGACGATTAGCCGGTAGAAAAACACTTTCAAGTTGTCCCTTTTGAGTTAGAAATTATAAGGCAATATTTTGAAAGAAGAAATTCAGAGTTGAAAAAAAAAGATAGAACAAAGGGGAAGAAGAGAAGATGAATTTGAGACTAAACATTGATGTGCAGAAGCTAGAAACTGAAAAGTTAAGAAAAAGGAAAAATAAGCCAAAGAAAATTTGGATAGTTTGAAGATAGGCTATAAGAAGTTGCGTCTCTCGATGAGAACTGCCGGGTTGGGAAAAACTTCAGAGCAATGGCGTTAAGAAATTCAAGAGGAAATGGTTAAAGCTGATAGATGGGAAAGGAAGTTCCAGAAGGTCCAGATGTGAAATGAGACCCTAGAGAAAATTTTGTCAGGAAGCCGAAATGAAAGAAGGGAATTAAGAGCCAGAGTGGTTGAACTAGAAAGATCTCTTCATCAAAATCGTAATTCTCCAAGGGAGCTGAGAGCGAGCTTGAGCAAAATTGAAGATATGAATAGAAGAATTAGAAGGGGCACTACAAAGCTATGAAAGTAGGATTGAGTTCCTTGAAGCAAGCGAAGAGCGTCAGAATGAACAGCTTCACTATTTTCAGAACCAAGTTAGAAACAGGGATTACATTATGGAAGAAGCTGCGGTTCAGATTCGAGAGGTAGCCGATCACTTGCAGACCTTGGCAGTACAGGCCGATACGCTGAGTGTGAAGTACGAACTTGAATTAGATCGAGTCAAGAACTAGTTTTATTACTTAGGAAGATTAAAGTTTTGAGCGTTAGGGCAAAGTTTTATTTGTAGCTCATTTTATGTAAAGAATTTTATTTTCTAATAAAGTTTTCTAAACGGAATTGAATCAGAATTGACGCCTTTTTGCATTCATTTCATGCATTACATAACATCACATGCATTAAAGGCTATTAAAAGATCCTAATTGACTAAAATAATTTCTCAGTTAATCTGGAAACCAACCTACCAACCAAACACTGTTACAGTACCCGAGAAAAAATAAAAGACATGGACCAAAGATTGGAAAAACTTGAACAACCCAAAAGGGGGAGGCAAGACCAACTACAGCTGCAAATGCAAGAGCGGTTAGCCAAGATCCAACTAAATATGATGGACAACAAAGAGATGGAGCTCTGTGAAGAAGTTTTTTTTAAAAGAAAAAAAAGGAAAAAAGAAGAAGGAAACGTTCACATCAATGCCATACATGAAGACAACTGAAAAGGGACCTTGTTAGATATCTATCCTTATAAACTTGGAAGTGTTCTAAATAATTGGACTGCAGAAGAAATCCCTGTAGTATTTAGTGCTTACTTAGAGTAATGTTCAGAACAAACTTGTTACTTTCAGCCTAGAGGCAATAAGAACTCCTTTGTGAAATAAGCTCATGTCTGAACGCCATTATGTTAATACATCTTCGTAATCATTTTTCCGCTAATATTCTTTCATTCTTTATGAGTAATCATTTTTGATTCTTTCATTCTTTTGGATTTTCTTCCAAATCATTCTTTCATTCATAACCATACTGTACAAATAATTATTCATAAATTCATACATTCTTTGTATATTCTTTTGTACCTACAATAGGTCCCTGAATATCAACGACATGAGTGACGCTGCTATGGACTCAGAATCTCCTTTTGAGCGAGACATGTGTTTAGAGGGATTTCATGATTTTGAAGATGACATGGATTGTAGCCTATTTTCGGACTTGTTGAGGATGGTAGAACAGTAAAAATCAGAACATGCATAACCAAAGAAACGAAACAAGACCTTGTTAAGTTACTTCAAGTGTTCAATGATGTCTTCACATGGTCATGCCCGGGTTAAGCACTGACATTGTAATCTAAACAACAATACGATATCAGAAATTTGCAGTATATTTAAGATTAACATCATGAATGATGCAGTAAAAAATCTCTATCGGGGCAACGCCTTTCTCTTTGGGTTTATCATAGTTTTGTCCATTGAAGTCGAGTTTCCATCTCTCCGAGTTTTTGTTGGATTTTATCCCGATTGAAGAGGACGAATTAAAGATTTCCGTCATAGTTAAATTTTGCCCCAGAAGGCTCTATGAGAAAAACCTGATACCAAAGAAGATCTTTCGCATACAAAATAAAAGTGGAAAATCTTGTGTGGAAGACTTTATCTGGAAAAGCATTGATTCTGATAGAAAGGGATAACACCTAATCCTATGAGTTTAGGTCCAATCAAAAAATATTTAAAAAAAATGAAAATGATGAAAAAAGAAAAGAAAAAGAGAAGAAAAAGAAAAGGAAAAGAAAAAGGAGAGGCCAAGGAGAAAACCCGCAAAGGGCGCTTTGTGACCAAAGGGGATTTGAGTTGAAAACCTAAAAAGGGCGACTCAAATTTTGTGTAAAGTGAGGCATAGATGTCATCGGACCAATATCACAGAAGACTTCTAATGGACATCGCTTCATTTTTGAGGTCATTAATTACTTCACCAAATGGGTAGAGGCTGCTTCATACGACAATGTCATCATATGCCGATATAGAATGCCAGAGAGGATCATATTGGACAATACGCTGAACTTGAATAGTAGCACGATAGCTGAGGTCTGTAATCAGTTCAAAATCAGACAGCACGATTCGTCACTGTATCGCCCAGAAATGAATATTAAGAAGATTGCGGGAAAAATGACAGAGACTTACAAGGACTAGCATGAAAAATTACCATTTTCCCTCCTTGCTTATCGAACATCTATCAGGACTTCCACCGAAGCAACACCTTCTGTCTGGTTTACGGGATGGACGTAGTTTTACCCATTGAAGTTGAAATCCCTTCTCTCCGGGTATTAGCTGAGCTAAATTTGGATGAAGCAGAATGGATCCAATCTCGATGTGATAAGTTGAACCTGATAGAAGGAAAAAAGCTAAAAGCTATTCATCACGGTCAGATGTACCAGAGATGAATGATGCGAGCCTAGAACAAAAAGGTTTGTCATAGAGAATTCCACGAGGGGGACTTGGTGTTGAAAAAGATCCTTCCTCTACAAAAGGATTTTAAAGGGAAGTGAATGCCAAATTGGGAAGGACCTTATGTTGTAAAGAAGGCCTTTTTCGGAGGAGCTTTGATTTTGAGTGAGATGGATAGTAAAAACCTGCCAAATCCTGTAAACTCAAACTCAGTTAAGAAATACTTCACTTGAAGAAAGAGAAGGGACAAAGGCGAAAACTCGTAAAGGGCGCTTTGAGTTCTAAAAAAGACTAAGGTGAAAACCGGTAAAGGGCGCCTTAAGTTCTAAAAAAAAGACCAAGGTGAAAACCCGCAAAGGGTGCTTTGAGTCATAAAAAATAATATAAAAAATAATAATAAGAAAGAAGAAAAAGAAAAAGAAGAGGCCAAGGTGAAAACTCGCAAATGGTGCTTTGAGTCATAAAAATAATATAAAAAATAATAATAAGAAAGAAGAAAAAGAAAAAGAAGAGGCCAAGGTGAAAACTCGCAAAGGGCACCTTGAGACCAAAGGGGATTTGAGTTGAAAACCTGAGAAGGACGGCTCAAATTTTGGATCAAAATGGGGCATGAGGTGATCAGAGCAGCTTAAATTTTGATCAGATTGGGGCATGTGGTGATCTTGTTATACCTGAATCAACAGGAAAGGGTAGATGACATCTTAGGGCATCGGCAAAGTCCTGTAGATCTCCTAAACACATGTCAAACTCCGAATGGTCTTTCAAAGAGTTTGTACAGAGAAGTTCAAGCTACGATATATGGGGCACCTAATCTTCATGCTATTTATATTAAATTTGTTGTCTTAGAATACTTCATTATTTTTCAAGATACATGATCCCAATCAATTCCTCTTTTATTCTTTCTATCCTTGATAATTTATTCATTTCGAGCCATGCTCCCAAATCAATTCTATGTTTATCCAATATTATGATCTTTTGCAAGCATGTTGCATTGGAATAATGATTAATGGACTAATAATACTTTCACAAGGGAAGTTTTGCATATTACTCTAGAAGTTTCTAAATAATACAGGAATCTGAAACAGGACTATTGCTTAGAACACACCAAGTTTAAAGGTTGAAATGTCTAAGAAGGAAAAGCCTAAATTAAGACTATCCTTTCAGATTTTGTTGTCAAAACATTGATTGAACAAAATGACAAGATGTCGTGTTGGTGACAAAGCTTTAATGAACAAACAAACAATGATCACCGAGTGATAAGAAGAGTTTTTCTTGGAGAAAAAAGTTCTACAATTGTGCATAAATATTTGGTATGACACTCTAGGAAAGGTGTAAGAGACCAAAGAGATTTAGATCCTGTATCCTTGAACTGTAGTAGGAGAGGATTGAGAGAGTCAGATCTTATACTCCTAAATTACAGTGGGAGGAGGATGGTTCAAATTTTATGTCCCAAAATTACAATGGATTGAACCTTGAAGATTACAATGGGGCAATCTAATTAAGTAATATATGAGTGTTACCAGCCGGACAAGATAGCATTCTGATGTGTTAGCAATAAAGCCTTATTGAACAATGAGCAATAACAACTCAAACATTAAGGGATTATTTTCATGACATTTTGCATTCATGCATGCACATTTAGTTAGGAGATTTTGATTCATTCCGATCATAACATCCTAATCACTATGTATAAATAGGCCCATGAAAGGGATTCTACAGGTCATGTTCCCCAGAGAACAGATCGATGAAACCACAAATCTTATCTCCATGAAGTTGTAATGGAGTGGATTGAAGACACTAGTCTTATCTCCTTAAAGTTGCAGTGGAGCATATTGTAGGCAGCGAATCTTTTTTCTTTGGCATTGCCGTGGAACAGATTAAAGCTAAAGATAGCGAATCTTATTTCCCTAGCGTTGCACTAGAATAGATTAAAGATGAAGTGGAGCGTATTAAAGCTGAAGGTAGCGAATCCTATCTCCTTGGCGTTACAGTAGAACAGATTAAAGCTAAAGGTAGAGAATCTTGTTTCTCTGGCGTTGCAGTGGAACAGATTAAAGCTAAAGGTAGCGAATCATATTTCCCTAGCGTTGCACTGGAATAAATTAAAGTTGAAGTGGAATGGATTAAAGATGAAGGCAGCGAATCCTATCTGCTTGGCCTTACAGTGGAACAGATTAAAGCTAAAGGTAGAGAATCTTGTTTCCCTGGTGTTATAGCAGAGCAGATTAAAGCTAAAGGCAGCGAATCCAATCTTCTTGGCATTACAGTGGAACATATTAAAGCTAAAGGTAGAGAATCTTGTTTCCCTGGCGTTACAGCGGAGTAGATTAAAGCTGAAGGCAGCGAATCTTATCTCTCTGGCGTTAAAGACTAAAGACAACGAATCTTATTTCCCTCGCGTTGCAGTGGAACAGATTAAAGTTACAAATTATGGCGGATCTTATCTTCCTAAAGTTGCAGTGGAGTAGATTGAAGCCACTAGCCTTATCTCCCTGAAGTTGCAGTGGAATAGACTGAAGACAACGAATCTTATTTCTCTAGCTACAAATTATGGTGGATCTTATCTCCCTGAAGTTGCAATGGAGTAGATTGAAGCCATCAATCTTATCTTTCTAAAGTTGCAGTGGGTTAAAACGAGGCTACTTGAAGAAGATGAGCACCAAAGAAGTCGAGATTCGACAAGACTAGGCAAATTTGACCCTTTTAAAGTCTTTGCTTCATTCCCGTTACACGACAATGAGCAAGGAGGGGTAGTTGTACAGGCACAAATTTTCCCGGGGCCTTAAACAGACTAAGCAAATAAAAATAATCAATAGTCTATTGGCAAAAGAGGCCCAACTAGCCCAAAATAATCAAACCCTAAGGCCCAACGACCTAAACTATTGTCAGTAAAAAAAGAAAACTCTAGCCCCCATGTGTGCCGTACCCAGCTGTTGCCACCTTCTATCGCACCGTCTGCGCCTCGTCCCATGGCCTGACGCACCCTTTCTGACGCCATTTCACCAAAACAGCAAAGGGATCTGCCCTCCGTCGCCGTTGACTCCACCACCTGCAAGAAAAGAGAAAGAAAGAGGACAGACGATAGCAGAGAAACAATAATAAATCAAAAGCAAATAATGTATCAGTGGCTATAAAGGCCGCGAAAAACAGATTGTAAAAGGGGGTTCTTTTATTTTCAAAAAGATTAAATACAAAAAAGAAAAGAGACTCGACTTTTATATATTTTTCAAGGTGATTTTCATTTGATTTCATTTTTTTTCACATTAAGATTTATTTTTTTATTTTATCTATGAATATAAAAAAAAGGGAAGAGGGAAAAAAATTACCTATGTCGGCCGATCTACTTGCCGTTGATGGCCATGCCGAAAAAGGAGAAGAAACAAAATGTTTTTTCGTTCCTCCGCCGGGTTGGCCGGGTTTTTAGGGGTTTTCGCCTCGGATCCTTGCTCCACATGTAAATGGCTTCAAAAGGGGTTTTTTTTTTGGTTTTTTGCCATCGTGAGCGGCAATACCATTCTTTGGCAACTTACTGTACCGATGGCCGATTTTTGGCCGAGTCTTGGGGAAGAGTGGGTTGAGAGAATTTTGGGATTTTTTTAAAAAAGAAGAAAAATAAAAATTTTAGAAAAAAATTAGAATTAAATAAGGAAGCAAAACGGCGCCATTTTGGGTTAGGAACCCAGGCGCCAAAACGACGCCGTTTAAGGCCTATTCGCGCTCGACCCGACCAGCTCCCGGGGGATCCGCGGGTTTTGCTTGATGGGTTATTTGTACCCTTGGTCCTTCCGCATTTTCGTTCTTTTTAATTTAGCCACTTTCATTTAGTTTTTATTTCTTTTTAAATTTAACCACCGAATTTTGTGTGTTTTTCAATCCGGTCCTTGGCTCACTGACACACTGGAAAGCAGACACGTGTCCAGGTTTGGTTTATTTACCCATTTGGCCCTCTGCCCTTTCGCGCCCTTTCATTTTGGTCCTTCTTTGCTTATTTTATTATAGCTTTGACCTTTAAATTTCATTTTTATCCCGAATTAGTCCATTTTTGTTATTTTTGTTATCTTATTAATTAATCTAGTTATTATCATACTTATATTTTCTTTTCATATTCTCTTATTCATTACCATTATATTATTATATTATACCATTAGCTTTGTATTATTATTATTATTATTATTATTATTATTATATTTACTTATCTAAATTTTAAATATATTTTGTCTTATTATATATTATTATTATGTAATTACTTATATCTTTTGTATGTTTTTAAACTTTAGATTATTTGCTATTCTATTGTTAATATTATTATTATTTACTTATTTATATCTTTTTAATTTCAAACTTTGTTATATATATATACGCATACATAGATTTTTTATTTTTATAATTTTATTTATTTTCAATTCTTGTTGTTATTGTTTTACTTGATATTTATTTATTTATTTATGTGTCCATTATTATTTTAAAACGTTTTTGTTTTATTTGTTTGTTTACTTATTATTTTATATAATTGATTTGTCCTTTTTTTATTTATCTTAGTTTTGGTGTTGTTGCTCGTATTATTTATGCTTACATCATCATTTTGTTAGGCATATTAACACCACGTTTTATTTCTACCATTTCGTGTTAGATTAATTTTATTTGATGCATAAATCACGATTTTAAAATAAGTAAAACTACGTATTTTGAGATTCGAAAAGGTCGTGCCCTAACTTATGGGGTTTCAATTTTCTCGATAAATCTAAATAAACGAATGCTTTTTTAGCATAATTTTTAAAATAACCTCGGGAATTAGGAGAAGTCGTATTCTAACTTACGGAGTATGATTTCCTCCTAAAACCGAGATGATCAAATACCTTTCAATAAATAAACTTCTCAGTGCTTATTCTCATATCAAGAATTCAAGACGTTGCGCCTAACTTACAGGACGTAATTCTCTTTCTCGAGTAACGTGAAATATGCCCCTTTCTCAAAAATTCTCAGCATTTTAATAAATGATCGTATTTTGAATCTCTTCAATGTTTCCAATTCTCGACACTAAGACACTAATTAATCAACTAGGTACCAATTTTTGGGCGTTACGAGGGTGCTAATCCTTCCTCGTGCGTAATCGATTCCCAAACCATTTTTTTAAAACTTGTAGACCAAAATTGTTGTTTTAATAAATAACCACTTTTCAAGGTGACCTAATCACACCTCATTAAAAAAGGATTGGTGGCGACTCCCGTGTTCGTTTTCCTTTTCAAAATCCAAGTCGACCCCGTTTTACAAAAAAAATGGTTTCAACACTAATTATTAAACCCTTATGTAACACCCTAAATCTGACTTAAACGTTATTATTGGATCTTGAAAGTTACATTAACTACTTAAAAATTTGTTCGTCACTTTCCGAAAACTTGTTTGCTCATATTATTTACAAAAACATACCACTTGTAAAGGGATTTCTCCATAAATTTGTTCTGTATTAAGGCGGTAATATGAAAAAAATGTCATTAGCTTGTTTATTTTTTTTCAGAAACATCGTTTCCTTGTATTATTTTGCAACGGAAAATCCTTCTAACTTTGAAAAGTTGCACATTCATTCTAATTATTAGAAATCATACAGAAAATTTTAACTAATTAAAAAAAACCTCCACAAAACCCGAAACCAAAATTAAATCCCAAAATTGATCCAAAAATCAAAAGCCTAGGAAATTTAATTAGTAATTATTCAAACCATCTTATGCGATAAAAACCAATCTGAGCTCCCAAACGCCGCTCAATCCTAACTTTGTCAATTACTTGAAATGGTGAAATGAAAGGGATAAGCTCTAAAGCTCAGTGTGTAACTAAACTCAAGTTGAAGCACAAATAATATATCAAACAGATCTGAATATCGCAAAGAATCATCAAGTTCAAATGAGCAAAATTGTGCATGCATGATTGTGTCAATGTATTATTTTCGAAAAATATAATGTAGATTTTTTAGAAAACTTTCTATCCAACTCCGCTACACACCAATTACAGTTCCCCAGAACTTGTTCATCCAAAAACACACCAACAGATAATTCTAGACAATGCCACTAGAGTTGCAGTTAAACTGCTAGATCAGATATATGCGGTTGAGCCACCATATTTGTAGTCAAGTTGCCAGAACAGATATGTGGTTAAACCATCAAATAGTGCAAATCATTAAACGGCCAGAAATTCTTCCTTACCATATCATCCCAACCCCATGCAATGTGACATGACATGACATGAAAATACAAAATCAAAACAATAAGCATGTTGAACATGTTATTGCATATTTAACAGAAACCAGTAGGCATGGAATTTCATGCTTTGCAGAACAGATATGTCAGATTTCAATACTAACAACTCAATATAATCAAAATAGCCACAATGTCACATGCCATGAGAATTGGAACAAAACATAATTTACCAATAACTGTATAACAGTCATTTGACAGATTTAAACATAATACTTAACTTTTTTCAACACACAAAATTCTTTAACACATTCAACCACTTTATAATACTTGTAATAATTTTAACACTACTAAATTAATCGAAAATCAAATATGTTATATACTTAAAACACAAGATAAATCACACACAACAAAAACAACATATTACATTGATCGGACAAACATACATTCATTCATCGGAGTTTAAGAAATTGCTAACCTCTAATATGCAATCCAAAACTCGACCTTAACTAAACTTACTCAAAATGGGCCCGTACGCTCGTGTGACTCACACACCCTACCTGGCACAACCCGTGTGGCCCACATGACCTGACACATGATCGTGTGGCTCACACGGTCATGTGGCGCCCCAAACTCAGTCAGGACGGTCCAACTCAAATTTCGAACGTCAAATTAGTCACCGAAGTGACTTTCCATTAAAACCACCATAAAGCACCCAACCACCAAACACACCTCACACAATTATTCATGGAATATTTGATAACTTAAAGTCATGCTTCCGTTGTGCTACTCTGATCATCAAGTCATCAGCATAATTCGTAAATTGAATTTTTAACAAGCAAATATTCTAAAAGTTTCAATTGAACATTCATGCAGGTGATAGGGTATTTAAAAGGTTATATTTGGAAGGATTTTAGAAATCGTTTTATTTAAAAACAAATGATTAAATCTAAATCGTAATGTAGTAAAATATTGGAAAACACTATTTCACAAGGTTGAAAATAGTATAGTAAAGTAATATGTATAAATCTTGTTTAGGAAGACTCATTAAAACATTATGCATCTCTTCATAAAATCATCATCATTTAATTAGTTCACAGGCCACCTACTATTTACTAGAAGTGTCCATGGGCTGGGCCTCGACAGCCCGCCCGAAATATGGGAGGGTTCGGGTAAAAATATAGGCCCGAAATATGGGTTTGGGCAAAAAAAGGAGGCCCGTTTAGAAAATGGACCGGTCCTCGGGCACCACTTTTTTGGCCCGGGCCCAGCCCAACCTGGCCCGAATATATAATAAATATTTTTTTATTATTTTTTATTTTAAAATATTTTTAAAATACTTTTTTTTATTTTTAAAATAAATTTTTGGTGTTTATTAAAAAAATGGGCCGGGCTCGGGCTTAGAAAATTTTTCTTGGGTCGGGCTCGGACAAAATTTCATGCCCATATTTTGGGTCGGGCCAGGCCCAGGCCTAGGATGCGGGCCAAAAATTTTTTTTGGCCCGGCCCGACCCATGAACACCTTTACTATTTACGTAATTTGTCCAATTTTAAATTTCATGCATACTAAGCTCATAATTAATTCCCAAATCACACATAAAACATATAAGACATAATAACCAATGGCTCTTCAACCTGCGCTTACAAGTTAATCGAACAATTACTCATACAATTCATCAAGCATTCATAATCTACCATTCAATCATCTATCTGAAGTAGTAATAAAAGCTCCAAATCAAACCAATTAAAGAGTCCACAATGTCCAATTGCAAACCATTAACAGTTCAAAGTCTAAAACCCACTAGATTAGTCCCAAATTGCATTCCTTATTAAGTTAGAAACATATCAAACATATTCAAGGTAAATTTCCTTGCTTTGGATCACTTGGTAGCTCACTTCTCCTCATCGTTTCAGCTATATCCTGGCATTGTTAAACATAAAAAAGTGTGAGCTTTTTTTAAGCTCAATGAGTGCTCAAAGACGGCCACAAGTAGTCAAAATATCCAAAGTTAAAAGAAAGCATACTATCACAAATAATCATGGTAAGCAATCAAGCATAACTCATAACATTCACATTGATATGTTGGCACAATATGATCATGAAACATATATAAAAAATATATTACATTGGATAACCAAATTTCCAAATACAACAAATATAGCGTGTTTCATAAAACTATCACCCACCAAACATAACCAAACATATCTTCCAAACACAACTAAACATACCCTCCAACACAACCAATTATACCCTTCAAACACAACTTTATTTATAACCTCCAAACCCAACCAAGTATACCCTCCATACACAACCATATATATAACCTCCGAACAAAACCAAGTATACTTACTATTTTATGCACACTTTCACATATCACACAACTCATGTTCATATATCATATTCAAGTCTCATATCAAGCATTTACAAGTGCTCACATTATGCTCAAATAGCCACAAAATATAGATCTCACATAGTGTACATAAAATCAGCAAGACTCATAGCATATTCAGTCATAAACACAAAACATTTTCATTGTCATCTCAATATACATCACATAACATATCACATTTAAGTATCACTTGCAAATCATCACTAATTTAGGTAGAAATACTTACTCATGGAACTTAGTATAGGTTATTAGGCTACCTAAGCTCCCTTTTAACACTTTTGTGCAAAATTGTAGCACACCAAACCTTGACTTTAATGGAAAAAGCTCAAATAAGCCTTTGTTTGCCTTTGTCATTGCTTGTAGAACCACCCAACGAGTCAACCAATTTGAATTCACATTAAATACATTAAAAACAGATTATAAACAACCTCAAACACAATTAAGTCATATAAAAAATGCAGACCACAACTCATTTATCATACTGATTGAAAACTAGCTAGTTTTGCTGAAAATATGATTTCACCACTCAAATCTAGTTTCGAAACCTTAATTTCAATTCCAAACAACCTAAATATCATCTAATAACAGATCTAAACCATCAATTTTATCCAATTACACTGATTTAATTTTTTCAAACAAATCAAGCTTATGTGATCTTTAAAAGGAAAAACATTCAATTTGCTAAAATTCATTAAGGGTTTGTTAAATAAAGATCAAATACATTTTAATTAGATCAAAATGAGTTAGAAATCAACTTAAAATCAAATTATATATTGAGATCTTGATTAAATTATTTAAATCTCGAATTGAAATAACAACTCACTTAGTTTAATCATAAAAGTTATAATCTCACATCAATTATGCAAAATCGATAAGCTATGGAGCTAATTAGAGCTAAAACATGTAAAGATCTCTTGAGGATTTTAAGGATGAAAACATGGGTGTTCTTCAAAATTGAAAGGAGATTTTGTGTTTAGAGAGCTTAGGAATAAAAAAGAATGAAATAATTTTAAAAGAAAAACTTTGATTTGGTGTTTGTCAAAATTTTGAAGAAGATAAATAATGTGAGGGAAGAAGAAGTGGGTGTTGTTAAATAGGCACCAAATTTTTAAAAATTGGGCCATTTTCCATTTAACCACTCCCAGTTTCTTCCATTTTTCCGAATAGGTTCTTGCTTTTCAATTAAAACCAATTTCAAAATTATTTTCAAATCCGATCTCATTTTTAAAATCCGTCTTAGTCAAATTAATTCTCGAACACTTAATTTTAATTTCTTAACCTAAAATTTTTTTAATTATAATTATTTTAATATTTTATTTAATTAATTCCTAATTATTTTAATTATCTAACACAATTACGGTTTTCGATTCACTAACCCCCGATTTACTATCCCGATTCTATTAGCTCAATTTTGGGATGTGAAAGGTTGTGTGACCTACACGGTCGTGTGGCTCACACAGTCTGGCACACGACCATGTGGCATTAGTAGTGTGGTTTTTGGCTTCCCGATGATTACTATTTTTTTTCAAAATTGAAGTTACACACCTTATGGTTCTTGAAAACGACATTATGACACACTTCCAGACACTAATATCAGCATTCAAAACAAACCAATTAACAACGATATACGAAATCAAATCACTAATTCAACCACAAATGATTAGACATTCGACCTTAATCACAAAGAATCAACCCCTACAAGGCATTTAGTCACTTACCCCGATCGAAACAACAGTTCCTAAGGCTTATTAATCGCCGAAGGATTATTCGCCACTCAATCTTCACCTAATTAAAATTGAAACTGCTTAGTTTAAAACTCACAAATTAACCAAAATATTTTCTCACCTTACCTGAGAAAAAGAAAAGAGTAACTAAACGACTCTACTTACAAGAATATATAATCACTTGCTCAACGAGAACACACTAACTACAATTGAATCCAAAAGAGGCGACGACCTTAGGTCAAAACGTCAGAGTATCCAAATGAGGCGACGACCCTAGGTCAAAATGTTAAGATGGCAACAAGAAAAATAAGAAAGATGACTGTAACACCCCTAACCCGTATTTGTCATCGAAATAGGGTTACAGAGCATTACCAGATATTACAGTTCAAAACTATCCAAAAAAAACTTTAAACATTTAATATCACAACATTAATCATAATAAAGTCAATCATTAACATACATATTGTCCTTTATACGAGCCCTTGAGGCCCTAAAAACACGTTAGAAATAAGTCGGGACTAAATCGGAAACATATAGAAATTTTCAAAAAAAGATGAAAATTTTAAAACTGCAGGGGTCACACGACCAAGAGACACGGCCGTGTCTCAGGCCGTGTAGACATTCGAAGTAGGGACACACGTTCTTATTCCAGCCTGAGTTCGTGCCCGTGTAACTTTCTGACTTGGGTCACACGGCCAAGTCACACGCCCGTGTGCCAGGTCGTGTACCCTTCGAAATGGCCTGACATGCCAGTGTGCCAGGCCGTCTAAATTACACAACTCCAACCATCAAGGCCATCTAAATTACACAAATCTAACCATATCTAGTTGGTTCTAGCAATCAACATGTATACAAACCATATTTCAACCATGCACATCTATTCAAAACCTTACCAAAGCTCACCATATCTTGACCATGTTGAGGTCAATTCATCCTATATCACTTTGGCCATTTAAACATGCTTTAACACATTATCAAATTAACACATATCAACAAGGCACCAAATGTACCAAGGCTACATCGCCCAAAATGACATATACATGCCAAACTCATTAACTAACATTCAACTAATCATCAACCATAAGTCCACCTATACATGCCATTATAACCTTAATCAAGACATCAAAATCTACCGATATAATCGTTGGATAGTGTGATAGATCTCCGACGAGCTTCCAACCCGGTCGAGCTTCCGATAATCTAAAAAGTAATGAAAAAATAATTACGTAAGAAATGAATGCTTAGTAAGCTCGTATAAGCTTTAGTCATATCAATATATTTCAGATATGAAATTTATACATATAAAGAATATTCTTATACCAATACCGCAAAATTCATGAAATCATATTTAACAACTCACAAACTGAATAAATCCACAGCATCACATATATATATCATCCCTAGCATCGTAGAATTTTATAAAATTTTAAACCCTTTCCAAATTTTCTTACTTTCATTTGCATTTCATTACTTTCCATTGCATTTACTTTCTTTAGCCTAAATAACAACATCAATTCAACTCCTCTTTCCCTTTTTCATCATTTTACACTTCAAGTATGAACTTATTATTTCATTACCTTTTCACACGCATGTCATATACGTAACACACAAGACATAAGCATATCATCAACCATAGCCACAAGCTAGTGCATTTAAACATACCTCTTTTGGAATTAACCACAGGATAAACCATTTCAAAACTTACCATTTCAATGTATAACTTATAAGTAAGCATAATACAATCCAACCAATAGCTTGGCACATGCCTAAGCATAAAACAACAATACATGTTAGTATACTTGAACATATTTCATATGAATTCAATATGGATAACCATTATACTTGAATAGGATTCAATTGGACATAACATCCTTAATAACATAACATGCTTTCCTTATATCTCATCACTTTAATGTATTTCATATATACATGTATTTGTTTGCATTAAACATTTACCGTTTCCTTTCCAATTTATGCCCGTTGAACCGTTTAGAATACCATTGGATACTCGGGATAGCTCACACAAAGTGTGCTAACTCACATAATTGTAATCCATCAATTCATGTACATATATGCTCACACGAGCTATGGAGTATCTGCAACACATGTTGGACCTCAGCCATCAGTAGAACTTTCAAGACCAGCACCCGAATCATGTTGTAACACCCTTAACCCTTATCCATCAGCGAAATAGGGTTATGAAGCATTACCAAACTTTTCAAATCAAATACGGACATTTTATATCATTTAACATACATATCAGAAACCAATCATAATCAATCACATTGTCCCTTATATAAGCCATCGAGGCTCAAAATACACATTAGAATTAAGTCGGGACTAAACAGGGTTCTCAGAGAAATTTTCAGAAAGAATAAAAATTTTTCAATGGAGTAGGGGACACACACCCATGTGGCCAGGCCGTGTGGTTGACACGATCAAGAGACATGCTCATGTCTCAGGCTGTGTGGGCATTCGAAATAGGGGCACACGACCGTGTCCCAACCTGTGATCAAACTTGGGTGCTCTCTGAATTTGGTCACACGGCCAAGCCACACGCCCGTGTGCTAGGCCGTTTGAGCATACTGACTTGTAATATTAAGGTGTAGGGGTCACACGGCCAAGCTACACACCCATGTGCTAGGCTGTGTGAAAAATCCTAGGTATTTTGTTTTGCAATTTAATAGATGTAGGGGACACACGACCAAACCACACGCCCATGTGCTAGGCCTAGTGTCACACACGGCTGAGACACATGCCCGTGTCTCTGCCAGTGTGGACAAAAATAGGCCATTTCAAGGCCACATTTCTCTAAATACTCATCAAAACACCAAAACAAAGCAATCAAAACAAACCAAAATCATAATTTATACACAATATATCATCTAATATACTCTAAATACTCAAACTTACCTATTTAGTTCATTTAACGAATTTCAATAAGGTTTACTACTAGTTAAATACCTATAAGCATGTATTATTCACACCCACATCAGAAGTTTACTTCATTACCAAACCAAAATATATTTCTAAGTTGATTATGTAAACAAAACATCATTCATAACATCTATACAAGCCAACTTTGATATAATCTACATCAATCCCTATACATGCCATATAAACCATATTTAACGCTTCAAAAACTACCAGAATAAGCTGGATAGTCTGACTTGATGTGTTGATCCGATCTTTTGACCTCTTGAAAATCTACAAAGACATTAAACAACACGAGTAAGCTTAATGAAGCTTAGTAAGTTCGATGGGTTAAACATAAATCTTACCGAACCTACTATAACAAACCAAATAAAAAACTTCATTCATGTCAAATCCCTGTCAATCTCAACTTCAGTCGATGAATACACTTGTTTCAGATCAATACCAATAATAAATAATATATCTTTCAATTTCAATACATAATTCACCTTACCGAATCTTTCCCAAATCGAAAAATGGCTTATGGATATGAGTACATCATTTTCAAAAGCCCGAAAGCTAAACAGAAGCTCATGAGACCTAAACCCATAAGGGTTAACAGAAGCTTGTAAGAGCAGAACGGAAACCCATAAGGGTTAACGGAAGCTCGAAAGAGCTGAACGAAAACTCGTATGAGTTAAACAGAAGCTCGAAAAAGCTAAACAGAAAGTAAAACACGAGAGTTCACAACAAATGCTGAACCCTAGTTTACTTGGGTAATTTGCCAATATTTTCCTCCAAAGCCGTCAATGCGCCAAGTCCCGGATATACTCAAATCTCGCCTTCTCGAATAATCATTTCAAGATTATAATTCCAACAATAATTCATTCCTTTAGAAAAGAGTAAATACATCATACCTTTCATTCAATCAATATAAATGTTAAAGTTTAACTATACGAACTTACCTGGGTTAAATTGTAATATTTGCAGAAGTTTATAGACTATTTCGCTAATTTTTCTTTTTCACGAGTATCTATGGGATCTTGATCTAAAAGATAAATAGCATATATTTCAATTCCAATTCACTTTATAATTAATACCCTTTAATTTTTGAATTTACACAATTACCTAAACTTTTACAACATTTGCAATTTAGTCCCTTAACTAGTTAATCTATCAAATGAACTAATTTTCCTTAAATAAAATTTAACTAAATATTCTAGGCTATTATACAACCCTTAATAAACAAAATTGAATACCAAACCCTAATATTTTACCTTTTCATAATTTGATCCTAAAATCATTATTTAATAAAATCACTTTATAAAATAATCATACAACAAAATTAAAGCTCTAAACCCATGTTATTCATCTAAAACATCTAATATTCATCAATAGAAACTTCTAAAATTTTCAATAAAATCAAAAAAATAAGATAAGACTTAGTTGGACTTAATAGTAAAAATCTCAAAAACATAAAAATTACAAGAAAATGGGTAAGAATTGAACTCACATGAAGCTAATAATATGGAAACCAGCTCCAAGAGTTCTCCTATAACATTTTGATAGAAAATTGAAGGTGAAATATCTAGAAATCTTTAAAATCCCATTTGTTTATTTTAATTTCACTTTATTTACAATTTTACCATTAATGGCTTTATTTTATTATTTTCTTTGCTTATGCCACCTCACGCCTTCACTTTGGGCTTAATTTCTCCTTAAGTTCTCTCTTATTTACTTATCAAGCCATTTAATCACTTATTTCCTATAATTAGCAAGTTTTGCATGTTTTTTCAATTTAGTCCTTTTTAATTAATTAATTATCAAAACGTTAAAATTTTTTAACGAAAATTTAATGCTACCTTAACGACAGTCCGTAAATATTTATAAAAATATTTACGACTCATTTTATAGAAACGAGGTCTTGATACCTCATTTTCTAAAACCACTTGACCTAATAAAGTATTATAAAACACCAATTACCAATTCAAAATCTTTCTAAAACCACATTTGACTTGTAAATACTTAATACTAAAATTTACAAGCTTACTCGTCGGATTTGGTGGCCTCGAACCATTATTTTTGACACCACTAAAAATCAGGCTGTTACACATGTAAATCCTAATAACATGTCATTTGTATCCTACAGATTCCTATGGTTCAAATGGGGCAAGTACTCGTAGAAACATCGTTGGATTTCCATCGTTTCATTACAAGATAAATTGAATACTGACATATATATATTGATTTAATCAAAATATAATCACATATTAACATTCAATTTATTCAAAATTATACAACATACAGTTCATACGAACCTACCTGGCTAATTTGCAAAAATACCAAATTTATGTAATTTATGCAATTTAGTCATTTTTGACATTTTTACAAAATTTTCCTTAAAGTTTTACTTTATTTAGTTTAGTCCCTAAGCCTAAAACATGCAAATTAACCATTTTTTTACCAAAAATTGAGCCTAGCCAAATACTCATAGCATCAAATACAGCACATTATTGCAACAATTTCACATCAAATCCTTGTATTTTACTATTTGAACAATTTAGTCCCTAATCGAAAAATTCATCAAAAATCACTTAACAAAAAACTTTTAAATACCATCTAGTATTTCAAATTCATCATTTAACATAAAAAATCACTAGACTCATCAATGACAACATTCACAATCTTTAACAGTTTCAAAATCGAAGGTGTGGGCTAGCTGGACCTAGTTGGAACGATATCAAAAACATAAAAATTATTGAAAACGGGGCTGAAACGAACTTACGTGCATCATCACAAAGTTAGCCAAAGCTTCAAGGTCTTCCATGGAGTTTTTCTCCATTCAAAATCGGTGAAGAAGACATTAAGATGATGATAAAACATTTTGGTTTTACTTTATTTTTAATATAATTATCAAATTACCATATTAGCCTTAGTTAATAATTAAATAAAACATTAAATTCGTGTCCATTATTGTCCACTAACACCTTGAATGGTATAATTAAAATTTAAGTCTCTTTTCCTTTATTCAATTAACCATTTAATCACTCAAATCAAATTTCACATCTTTTACGATTTAGTTCTTTTAATTAATTAACTATCGAAATGTTAAAATTTTCCAACGAAACTTTATTACAAGAAGCTCTATAAATATTTAAAAAAATATTTATAGCTCGGTTTATAGAAACAAGGTCTCGATACGTCATTTTCTAAAACCACTTGACTTTAGGGTCTTACCACTTGAACTTAATAAATCGCTTAAATAACAAAAATCACTATATCAAAAATATTTTTAAAACCATGTTTGACTCGTAAATATTAATATTTAATATTTCCAAAATTACTCGTCGGATTTGGTGGCTCCGAAACCATTGTTTCTAACACCATTGAAAAACAGGTTGTTACAACGACAATGAATAACAAATGTTGTTAATCGTGCAAAATAGGAAAAAGAAAACAAAAGAAAAGGGATGAAGCAGAGAGGAGAAAACGACATGAAGAATTTCAGTAACAAAAATGAAAATGAAAAAAAAAAGAAAATGGGGAAGTTGGGAGAGAGAAACGTCCAACTGGAGGAGAAATTTTAGATCTTTGGAAATATATTTACTTTTTTATAAAATATTTACTACCCCCAAACTGTAACAAATCTGATAAAATTTAACCTTATCTTACCACTAAGAGTTCGAATTTCACCAACATCCTATTGCTACTATAGGCGGCACAGCAAGGGACAAAAATTCAAGGAACCTACATGTGAACAACCAAATGAAGGAACAAAAACAATAAAAAATTCAAGGGAAAAGATTTGAACAAAGGACCTCAACCATACATCCAAAACACTTAACCACTAAACCATATTATTTTACTTAACATAATTCCTACAACATTAATTCAAAAACAAGACGTGACCACACTTGGTTCACTGTCTCAATTTCTACTAACCCGATTTTTGGGATGTGACACCTTAAAAATGTATCAATTAAGCTATTTAATTATTTGTTTTTGTTATTAACTGTTATATTGTTGACAGTGTCGTTAACAACCTCTAAAGTCCATAGTTGTAATGCAAATTATTAAAAAATTCAAAATATATATATATTAAAAATTTAAGTCTAGAATCAAGCCAGACAAATTAATGTCCAAGTGCGTTTAAATATTGACATTCAATTTTTCGGATTCATTTTGATCTCAATTTTTTAAAAATTATAAAAGCTAAAGGGTTTTTAAAGCTCCCAAATTTTTTTCAAAGAATTAATTAAGCCCCCAAACAAAAGTCACATGCAATTGAGCTCTTGAATATTATATAGATGGCTGAGACACACGCCCGTGTCTCTACCCGTAAGGACAAAAATATGCCATTTTACAAGTTATTTTTCTTACCCAATTTAGCATATACCTACACACAAAGTTGCACATACAAGCCATAACAAGGAATCCAAATAAAGCATAAACAAGTCCTTTGCATATGGTATGAATTCATACAACAAATATGCACTTAGGCACCTCAAATGACTATATATAAACATGTATAATCAAGTACTCATTTTGGTTAAAATGATCAACTAACTTCCAACTAGATTTGCATCAATTCATGCCATTTAGTTTACTTACCAAAACTTCTCAATTGGTACCAAATATGCCATTCTAAACTAGCACCAAATCACCATATAAGGCATGTATACTATAGTACCATCCACGAATTCATCATTTCATGAAACACATTTAACTATCATTTTACCTTTTATCATTCAATCACAAAACAAGCCACACATCAACCATGTCAATTCTACTTATATACATACCAAAATATGTCAAAGCACAAGCCAAAACAAATGGCCATATTAAAAACAAAACATATAGGCCAACATTAGCCAAAATACCTATACATGCCATTGTAACCAAAATTAAACAACCTATTGTACCAAAAGAGCTGATAGATAATGTGATATAGCTCCGAAAAAATTCCAACCCGAACAAGCTTCCGATCCACTATGAAACACAAAAAATAACACAACGTAAGCATTTAAGCTTAGTAAGTTTAAATGCCTAAGCACATATAATAGGTAAGTAAGCAAGCATATCCTAATACAATTTAGCCAAATGCCTAAGCACATATACACAAACAATGTTAGCCATGTAATTACATATATAAGCCAATAAACATGGATGAATACATCAATTGATCAAGTTCCAAATACATGTATCAACCAATTCAAGTTTCCATATACCATGTAACAACATTTCCATATAATTCATGTGTATACCTGTAATAGTTTGTATTGAACTCTTATCATTTCGTATTGTAATATTTCCCGTTGAACCATTTAGAATACTGTTGGAGACCCGGGATAGCTCACACATAGTGTGCTAGCTCATATAACAGTAATTCATCAATTCATGTACATGTATACTCATACGAGCTGTGAATCGGTATGCTCACTCGAGTTGTAGATCAGTATACTCTCCCAAGCTATAAATCAGTATGCTTACTCGATCTGTAGATTAGTATGCTTACTCGAGCTGTAGATCAGTTTTGCTTTCTTGAGCTATAAATCGGTATGCTCACACGAGCTGTGGAGTATCCGCAAGACATGCAGGACCTCAGCCATCGGTAGGACATTCAGGACCAGTACCAAATTCATGTAAACCCTAATGACATGTCATTTGTATCCTACGGATTCCTAAGGTTAAAACAAGGCTCAGTAATCATTGTATGTTGTTGGATATGCAATCGGTAATTTTATATGACAATTCATAACATATATATTTCAATTAAAAACATATAAATACAATTTAATTACACAAACTTACCTCGACGAGTATACGTAGATACGTAGGCGATTAATTCGAGATTTTCTCTTTGCCCCGATCTAAAGCTATATGAGGTAAGTCTTGATGTATATAGAGGTGTCCATGGCCCGAGCCCAGAAAAAATTTTTGGCCTGCGTCCTAGGCCCGGGCCTGGGCCGGCCAGAAATATGGGCCCGAAATTTTTTCCAGGCTTGGCCCGAGAAAAAATTCCTAAGCCCGAGCCCGACCTATTTTTTTAATAAACACCAAAAATTTATTTTAAAAATAAAAAATAAATAAAAGTATTTTAAAAATATTTTAAAAATATTTTAAAAATAAAAAAAATATTTATTATATCTGGGCCGGGTCCGGGCAAAAAAGTGGTGCCCGAGCCCAGCCTGTTTAGTTTTTTTGCCCAAACCCATATTTTGGGCCTATATTTTTACCCGAACCCTCACATATTTAGGACAGGTCGTCGGGCCGGGCCGGGCCGCCCAGCCCATGGACACCTCTAGACCTAAATAGATAAATTTAACTCAATTCAAAATATATTTCATTCAATTTAACCCAAATATTTTTGCAAAATTACGATTTTGCCCATATACTTTTAATTTCTTTGTAATTTAGTCTCTAGCTCATAAAAATGGAAATTTATGCAATTTCACCACAACCCACTATGGCCGACTATAATTAGGTCCCTAGCATGCCCTATATTTTATTTATTTCACAATTTCACCATGTATAATTTCCTAATTTTTAATTTAGTCCCTATTTGACAATTTCACCAAAAATTCCTTTACAAAAGTTATTTATCTAACAATGACCATCCATTTTCTAACATCAAACTTCAAAACTCATGTACATGCATCAATGGTAAAACCCTAATAGTTTAACAGTTACACAAATTAGTCCCCGGGCCAGCTGGATTAAGGTACAACAATCCCGAAAACATAGAAATAAATAAAAAATGAGATAAAATTCACTTACCAGTTGACAAATTAGGGTTGGCCGAACCTTAGCTTAAAAAATGGCTATTGTTTTCTTTACATTCTCTTGAAAGAAAGGTTAAATATGATAACCTAGTTGTCATTTTAATTTATTTTGTCATTATTTACCAAATTACATAATTAGCCTTTAAAATCATTATTAACTACACAAATGCCAAACCATGTACATCCACTATCAACTTAAATGGTCTAATTTCCATATAAGGGCTTCCACTTTAAAGTTCTATAGCTGTTCAATACCTTTAGTTATTAGAATTCAACTTTTTCACTTTACGTAATTTAGTCCTTTTTATCAAATTGAGCATGTAAATGGTAAAATTTCTTAATGAAATTTTTATACGGTACTACTATCATGTTGTTGGAAATAAAATAATAATAAAATAAATTTATTGACTTTAGATTTGTTGTCCCGAAATCAGATCGAAATCACTATTCTGATTTCACTGAAAACGGGCTATTACAACTTCCCCCTAAAGGGATTTTCGTCTTAAAAAATCTTACCAGAAAAGAGGTTCAGATATTGCTTTCTCATAGCTTCCTCGAGTTCCCAGGTGGCTTCTTCTATTCCGTGTCGTTACCAAAGAACCTTTACTAAAGCAATGTTCTTGTTTCTCAATTCTTTCACCTCTCATGCCAGAATTCTAATCGGTTCTTCACTGTACGACATATCAAGCTGAATCTCGACATCCACCGGGGAGATAACATGTGACGGGTCAGATTGATACCGTCGCAAAATAGACACATGAAAGACATTATGAATATTTTCTAATTCTAATGGTAAAGCTAATTAATACACAACAGGTTTGATTCTTTCAATAATCTCATACGGTTCGATAAATCGCGGACTTAGCTTTCCTTTGTGATCGAACCAAAGAAATTTCTTCTAGGAAAATACTTTCAGAAACACTTTATCGCCGACTTGAAATTCTATGTCTTTACGTTTAAGATCCGTATATGATTTCTGACGATTTGGAACTACTTTTCAAATTATCTCGGATCATTTTCACTTTTTTTTAAGTCTAGTGAATTAAATCAAGCCCGTGTATCTTTTTCTCACTGAGCTCGATCCAGGATAATGGAGTTCGGCCTTGACGACCATACAGAGCCTCATACAGTGTCACCTTTATGCTCGATTGAAAATTGTTGTTATACGTGAATTCAACCAACGATAAATATTTCTCTCAGTTACCTTCAAACTCTAATACACAACAACAAAGTATATCCTCGAGAATCTGAATTACTCGCTCAGAATGACCATCGATCTTAGGATGGAATGCAATGCTAAAATTGAACCTCGTACCTAAAGCTTCCTATAACTTTCTCCAAAATCGTGATGTAAATCGCGGATCTCTATCCGAGATTATGGAAACTAGCACCCCGTGTAATCTGACAATCTTAGAAACATATAACTCAGCTAATCTCTCAAGGTAGAAATCTGTACGTACCAAAATAAAATGTGTTGACTTTGTCAAATGATCAATAACAACCCAAATGATATCTATCTTTCTCGGAGATAGGTGTAAACCCGATACAAAATCTATAGTAACTTGACGCCATTTCCACTCCAGTATCATCACTGGCTGTAATAATCCAGAAGGTACTTGATGTTGTGCTTTAACTTGCTGACATACTAAGCATCTAGACACAAAGTCAGAAATCTAGCGTTTCATTCCTTACCACCAGTACATCTGTTTCAAGTCATTGTATATTTTATTACTTCCTAGATGAACAGACAACCTACTATTATGAGCTTCGTGTAAGATTCTTTGAATGAGCTTTCGATTCTTCGATACGCAAACTCTACCTTTAAACAATAAACAATCATCGGGTCTTATATAAAATTCTGAATCAGAAATTGTCTCACACTGTGCCCATTTAGCTAGCAAATCGTATCACATTTCTGAGCTTCATAGATTTGTTGTACAAACATCAGTTTAGCTTTCAACTTAGCTAAGATCAAACCATTGTCAGTAATGTCAGTTGCGTTTTCATTGCTCTCAGAGCAAATAATGACTTTCTACTCAGAGTATCAACAACTACGTTTCCTTTTCCCAGATGATAATCAATGATCAACTCATAATCTTTTAACAGTTCGAGCCATCTGCTCTGTCGTAGACTCAAATCCTTCTACGACATTAGATACGTCAAACTCTTATGATTGGTAAATATATGACACTTTCACCAAACAAATGGTGTCGCCAAAATTTCAACTCAAACACAATAACTGCCAATTCTAGGTCATGTGTCGGGTAATTCTTTTCATGCGGCTTTAACTGTGTGGAAGCATAAGCTATTACTTTGCCTTCCTGCATCAAAACACAGCCTCAACCATTTAGAGATGCATCGCTGAAATTCACAAATTCTTTACCCGATTTAGGCTAAACCAAAACTGGTGTCTCGGTCAACAGCGCTTTCAACTGATTGAAGCTTTGCTGACATTTTTCGAACCATTCAAATTTCATATCCTTCTGTAAGAGTCGCATCATCGGTGTAGCTACCATCGAGAACTCTTTGATGAATCAACAACTACTGAAATTTTGGATATGTTTCTCGGTGGTTTCCAATCAACAACTACTGAAATTTTACTCAGATCAACTCTGATGCCTTCAACTGATACTATATGTCCCAGAAAACCGACTTCCCAGAGCCAAAACTCACATTTGCTAAGTTTAGCAAAAAGTTTTTTATCTTGCAAATTTTGTAAAACAATTCTCAAGTGTTTAGCATGCTCGGACTCATCTCGAGAATATATCAAAATGTCGTCAATAAATACAACAACAAATCTAAGTACGATCTGAAGATTCTGTTCACCAAATCCATAAATATTGTAGGTGCATTAGGTAAACCAAATGACATCACAAGAAATTTGTAGTGTCCGTCCTTGGTTTTAAATGCTATTTTTTACACATCTGAATCTTTTACTCGTAGCTTATAGTAACCAGAACGAAGATCAATCTTCGAGAATACTATGACACCTTTCAACTAATCGAACAGATCATCAATTCGAGATAGTGGATGTTTGTTCTTGATTGTAACCTTATTAAGTTGACGGTAGTCTGTACACAATCTCATTGATCTGTCCTTTTCCTTAACGAACAGAATTGGTGCACCCCAAGGAAAAATTGGGTCGAACAAAACCCCTATCTGTCAATTCTTGCAACTGTACTTTCAACTTTTTTTAATTCCGTAGGAGCCATTCTGTAAGGTGTTATCAATATTGGTGATGTCTCTGGTACTAATTCAATAGCAAGCTCAACCTCTCTGATTGGCAGTAAACCAGGTAACTCTTCCGGAAACACATCAAGATACTCACAAACCACTGGTACTGTTTTAAGCTTCGATTCAATCACTTTAGAATCCAGAACATAAGCACGCATCGCAACCTTTTCTCACATATTTTTGCACTGACATAGCTGATATAACAACAGGCAACCCACTTAGATTATTTGATTGAATAATTAGCATCTTATGGTTTTGACATTTCAATACAATAAGCTTTCATCTACAATTTACAATAAAGTTGTGTAGATTTAGCCAATCCATACCGAAAATGACGTCAAATTCATCAAACTGTAATAGCATCAAATTAGTTGAAAAACTGTAACCCCGAGTATCAAAGGATAATTCTTCCAAACTTTATCAACTAGCACATACTGGTATACGGGGTTCGATACTTTAACCAAGAATTTAGTGGACTCAACAGCTAAATTCTTACTAGATACTAAACTCGTGCATACATAAGAATGAGTTTGTAACACCCCTAGTCCATACCTGTCACCAGATTAGGGCTACAGAGTGTTACTAGAACATAACATCATACAATGAACATTTAGTTAAAATTAACAATTCATCACATAAATCATAGCCACATCAACTAAGATTATATATGGTCCCTTTTACGAGCCCTCAAGGCCCTAAAAAAATATTAGAAACGAATCGGGACTAAATCAGAAACATATGACATTTTTCAGAAAAAGTTCAAAATTTTCAAATTGCAGGGGTCACATGGCTGTGTGGCCACATGACCAAGAGACATGCCCGTGTCATAAGCCGTGTGGGCATTCGAAATAGGGACACATGACCGTGTCTCAATTCGTGTCCGTACCTGTGTAACTAACTAACTTAGGCTGTAACAGCCAGTTTTTGGGTGGTGTCAAAAACAGCGATTTCAGGGACACCAAATCTGATAAGTAAGTTCGTAAATATTATATTTAGTATTTACGAGTTAATTGTTACTTTGAAAAGGTTTTTGATGTAGTGATTTTTTATTTTATAATTGATTTATTAAGTTCAAGTGGTAAGACCCTAATGTCAAGTGCTTTTAGAAAATGAGGTATCAAGATCTCATTTCTATAAACCGAGTCATAAATAATTTTATAAATAATTACTGAGTGTCATTAAGGTGGTATTAAAGTTTCGTTGAATAATTTTAACGTTTCGATTATTAATTAGTTAAAAGGACTAAATCATAAAAGTTAAAAAGTCAATAACTTATTGTGTAAATTAGACATCCTAAAGATAATGGGATGGTTGGATGCTTTAATTTCTTTTAATTATAAAGTTTTATATGTTATTTTATTAATAAAATAAATAAAAGGTTAATAAAATAAAGAAAACATGATAGTTTTCTTCCCCAATTTGTTTTGTTCTTCACCAAACCACCATAGGAAAAGCTTCAAGCTTCGGTTCTTCTTTGGATGATGCATGGTAAGCCATTTCTTATCCATTTCTAATAATTTCTATGTTTTTGAGATCGTTGCAACTAGATCCAACTAGTCCGTACCTTCGATTTTGAAATTGTTAAAGATTTTGAATGTTTCCATTGATTATTTTTTATGCTAGATGATGAATTTGGAATGTTGATTCATAATTAAAATTATTTTGTTAAGTGATTTTTGATGACTTTATCGATTAGGGACTAATTTGTTAAAATAATAAAATTTCAAGGATTTGATGTGAAATTGGTGCAAATATGGGTTGGTATGGGTGCCATGAATATTCAGCTACTACAAATTGGCATTAAATATGGTTAAATTGCATGTTTTGGGATCATGGACTAAATTGAATAAAGTACAACTTTAGGGGTAATTTTGTAAAAATTTCAAAAATGACCATATTGCATGTAATGAATTTTTATTGTCTAAATTAATAAATTGAATGAAATTATTAATTTAGATCCAGATCAGGTGAAAAATCGAAGAAAATAGAAAATTACCAGAATGTCCCTAAATCTTGGTATTTCTGTAATTTAGCCAAGTAAATTCGTATGAACTGTATTTTGTATAATTTTGATTAAATTGAATGTTAATATGTGATTATATTGTGATTAAATCAGTATATATATGTTAGTATGCAATTTATTGTGTAATGAAACAACGTAAATCCAAAGACATACAACAATTACCGAGTCCCATTTGAACCTTAGGAATTCGTAGGATACAAATAACATTTCATTAAGGTTATCGATTCTCAGATCGAGAGAGCTTACTGACACTTAGCTCACTTGAGCTTACCGTTACAGCTCGTAAGAGCATACCGATTCAGAACTCGTATGAGCATAGATGTATAGGAATTGACGGATTACAGTTCAATACACCTCGTGTGTGCTACCTGAGTATCCAACAATATTCTAAATGGTTCAACGGGAAATGTTCTATTACGAGACGATATGAGTTCGATACGAACTAATACAGGTATATACATGAAATACAGGGAAATAATGGTACATCAATATATGTATATTGATATACAAGTAAGAGAATGATATGTATTATGGCATGTACATATATGAATATCTTTGATATGTTGATACATGGAAATCATGTAAGTTGAGACGAGTAATAAACTCAAGTGTGACATGTTGACATAAGAAGGTTATTGATGTTGAATTTATATGAAATATGTTCAAGTATGCTAACAAGTGTTGCTATTTGATGCTTAGGCAGTTGCCAAGCTGTTGGTTGAATGGTAATATGTTTAATTATAAGTTGCATTGAAATGGTAAGTGCTCAAATAAAAATATGCTTGAGCTCATGAAAGAGTGGTAAGGTTTAAATTATGCAATTTCTTGTGAAATGGCTTATCTTGTGATTAATTCGAAAAATGTTGTGTTTAAATGCACTAGCTTGTGGCTATGGTTGTATGATATGCTTATGACTTGCGTGTTATGCATATGGAATGGGTGTGGAAAGTAATGAAATGAAAATGAAAATAAGAAGAATTTGAAAGGGTTAAAAGTTATTTAAAATCCTACTATGCTAGGGATGATATGTATAAATGATGTTGTGGATTTATTCACCTTATGAGTTGTTGAACATAAATTCATGAATCTTGCGGTATCGATATTGGATTATCCTTGATATGTATAAATTTCATATTTAAAATGAATTGATATGATTAAATTTTATACATCTTACTAAGCATTCATTGCTTACGTAGTTGTTTGCCTTTAGTTTTTAGACTATTGGAAGCTTGATCGGGTTGGAAGCTTGTTAGAGCTATTCACACTATCCATTGGTTCTATCAGTACTTTCGAATGTTTTGATTTTGATTATAATGGCATGTATAGGTTATTTTGGCTAAATGTTGGCCTATATTTGTTTTGTTGAGAGTAGCCACTTATTTGACTTGTGTTTCAGTATTTTGTTATGTACATAATTTGCCTTATAATGTTGATGTGTGGAATGATTTGTGGTTGAATGATGAAAGGTAAAATAGTTGTTGAATATGCATATGAGGTATGTTTTATAACTTGGTGTGATTTGGTACAATCCTATAGTAAGTGTATATGTATTTGATGTTATTGATAAGTGGTACAATTGGTACCATATGGCAAGTTTTAGTAAATGATTTACATGTTGTGTATTAATGCAATTATATATAAAAGTTGGTTGATTACTTGGTTACATGGATTTCATGGTTAAACAAGTTTATAATTATCATTTGAGGTGCCTAAGGGCATATTGGTTGTATGTGAATATACTAGATGTTTAAGGCTTGATTTTGCTTGTTTTGGATGGCATAATATGGCTTGTTTATATGCACAATGTTAAGTGTAGATGGATGCCATATTGGGTGAGAAATATAGCTTGTAAAATAGCCTATTTTCGTCCACACGAGTAGAGACACGGGTGTGTGTCTTAGCCGTGTGTGACACACAACTAGGTGACACAGTCATGTGTCCCTGTAGTTTTTAAAGGGTTACAACTCAGGCTGTTACATGGCCTAGCACATGGCCTGGCACATGGGCATGTGAGGTTACTTTGAAGGGTACACAGTCTAGCACATGGGTGTGTGGCTTGGCCATTTGACCAAGTCAGAAAGTTACACGGGCATGGAGACGGGCTGGGACATGGCCGTGTGTCCCTATTTTGAATTCCCACACGACCTGAGACACGGGCGTGTCTCCTGACCGTGTGAGTCACATGGCCGTTTCTCCTGACCGTGTGAGTCACATGGCCTGGCCACACTGCCATGTGACCCCTACAGCTTTGAAATGTTTCTATGTTTTTAGAAAATTCTCTGAGTTTTCGATTTAGTCTCGACTTGTTTCTAATGCGTATTTAGGGCCTCGAGGGCTCATATAAGGGACAGTATATATGATTTTGATTGGTTTTATTATGAATATTGATATGTTAAGAAACATTTTAATTTCTATTTGTTCGATCCGTAAACCCCGGTAATGCTCTGTAACCCTGTTCTGGTGACGGATAAGGGTTAGGGCTGTTACATGGGCCACACAGCCAAGCCACACGCCTGTGTGCCAGACCGTGTGCTAGGTTGTGTAACGGCCTGACTTGTAACCCTTTGAAAGTTACAGGGGACACACAGCCATGTTAGCTGGCTGTGTGTCATACACGGCTGAGACAAATGGCTGTGTCTCTACCCGTGTGGATGAAAAATTGGCCATTTTCGAGCCATTTTTCTCACCAAATTCATACCACTTCTATAGGCCAAAAACACCTATAATCAAGCATCCAAAACTCACTTAACATATGCAAAATTTAAGCTTAAACAACCTAAAACTATCCATACAACCAATATGCCAAAATGGCACCTCAACTTCCACAACCAAATTTACCTAAACAACTATCTAAATCATTCATGTTCAAATCATACCATTTGGACAACCATAAAACCAAATTTTCCATATTGATCATATACCAAAAATATATACACAATAAGTACCATTATAACTGTTTGAATACTTATCATGCATCTTACCAATTAGACCAAAACCAACTACATTTCAAAGCTACAATACCATTCCCATCAATATTTTCTTACCATCAACTTAACTAACAAAAACATCAAATTAACTTCCACACATAACACCGTATAATCTTAATATCATACCAACTAGTTCATCAACCAAAATAACACATATACAAGCCACACATAATGGCTAAAATCATTAAACAAAATGCCTATACATGCCATTATAACCATAACACAAAATCGTTAAAATATACCGATATAACCGATGGATAGTGTGACGGATCTCTGAAAACTTCTAATCCAAACGAGCTTCTGATTTTCTAGAAACACAAAGGTATAACAAAAAGCAAGCATATAATGCTTAGTAAGTTTGTAATTCATAAACAAAGCTTACCATTTCAATTTATAATCATAAAAAAAATTTGAGATAATCCAACATGACTTGGCATTAGCCTAAGCAACAACAACCTTTCAAGTTAGACAATTACATAGCTTAGCAAATCATCTCAAAACATCATTGCTTTTGTACACACTACTTATAAGCATTCATATTTTCAAGCATATGGCTAAGCATATTTCAAACATCATCAACTCATACCTTTTCATACTTTCATAGTAACACTTATTGAAGCATTTGCCGAACCTTCCTTTTTTCATACCCATTGAACCACTAGAATAATATCGGGAATCTCGCACACTGTGCTATCAGGTGGTTGAAACCACTGCTAGCTCATATCTCGTATCAATGCTCTCTCTCGAGCTATAAATGGGTGTAATCACATAAGTTATCAGTTAAGACGCAGCTACAAAGTGCTGCTCACACAAGCTATCAAGTAACCGCAACACATGCCAGAAACTCAGCCACTAGTAGGACGTACAGGACCAGCACTCGAAACACGATAACCCCTAATGCCATCTCATTTGTATCCTATATATTCCTAAGGTTCAAACTGGATCTGGAAGTCGCCGAAGCTTCATTGGATATTTTCGTAGAGTCATAATTTCAATATTAATAACATGAAACAATTAAATCGAACTTACCTCAAACACGAATGGAGAAATACGATCGATTAATCCAATACTTTTTCTTTTCCCCAATCTAAATCTGTACTTTGTTTTTCTTGATCTATATAATCAAATTTGGTTCATTCAAATTCCATTATATTCAATTTAATCCAAAATAAATCATATTGTGGCAAAATTATGCTTTTACCCCTTAAATTTTGAATTCACTACAATTTAGTCCCTAGCTCATAAAAATGAAAATTCATGCAATTTAGTCCCAACCCATTCTAGCCGAATTTCATCTAATCCCTTAGCAAGCCCTACGTTTCAATTATTTCACATTTTCACGATGGACATTTTCCTATTTTCAATTTAATCCCAAATTGACAAATTCATCAAAAATTGCTCAACAAAAGTTGCTCAACCATCATCCAATATTCATTTTCATTCATCAAACATCAAAAAAGATAACATACATTCATGGTAAAACCCTTGAATTTTAATACTTTTTCAAATTAGTCCCCAGGCTAGCTAGATTAAGCTACAACGACTCCAAAAACATAGAAATCATTAAAAATTGGACGAAAAATGCTCACATGCATGAGAACCAAGGATGGCCGAATGATTGGGTGTCTTTAATGGCTTCCCAAGCTAATATTTGATTGGTAAAATGAAGAAGAAAGTTGATGTCTTTCTTTTTCTTAATTTAATTTTAGTTTATTTTATTAATTACCATAATAATGTTACTTATAATGCTTTATAATGCTTAAATAATGTCCAAATTTGTCCACTACAAATAATTATGGTCTAATTATCATTTAAGGTCATTCATGTTTTAATTTCATAGTAAATTGACACCTTTTTCTAATAGAACCTAAATTTTGCACTTTACGCGATGTAGTCCTTTATATCAAATTAAGCATGCAAACGATAAAATTTCTTCACAAAATTTTTATACAACCTTACTAGCATGCTGTAAACATTAAAATAATATTAAAATAAATTTTTTAACGTCTGATTTGTGGTCCCAAAACCACTGTTCTGATTTCACTAAAAACGGGCTATTACAGAGTTGATCCCGGATCAATCAAACCAGTAACATCAGTATCAAAAATAGAGAAAATATTGATAATAACATTTGGTGCAGAAGCATCCTCTTGTGCGCAAATACCATAAGCCCTAGCTGTTGCTCGTGCCTCGGATCTCATAGTAGAATCTTTTGTAACACCACAGCTACCACTCATATTTTTAGGATTATAAGGTGGTCTACCTCTCGCAGCAGTGTTTCTCGGCCTCGTGGTCTGAGCTTTCTCTTTTTCAGATTTCTCTAGGAAATCTCTAAGTTAGTGGTCTAAGGAACCACACCTGAAATACGCTTCGTTCTTTAATCGACACTTACCGTAATGTGGTCTTTTACAGTGCTTGCACATGGGCCAAACATCTCTAAAACTACCCACAGTTGCTATAGATGTAGCCTGAGGTTTTGGACTAGAGCGTCGGGTACCTCTATTCTTTAGATCTCTTTGATGCTGACTGATATGACTTTCTAATCGATCTCTTTCTCGAGTCTCTAGCTTCAAATTCAACTTGTCTTTTCTCTTTACTGAGTTCCTCAGCCTTATGTGCTCGGTCAGCCAATACAACGAATTCTTCTAGCTCAAGAATTCCAACTAGAAGCTTTATGTCTTCGTTTAGCCCTTCTTCAAACCCCTTACACATAGCAGTCTCGGTCGGTATTCAATCCCGGGCATATTTGCTCAGTCTAACAAATTCTTGCTCATACTCTGATACTGACATACAACCCTATTTGAGCTCGAGATATTCTCTACGTTTCTGATCCAGAAACCTCTGACTAATATATTTCTTTCGAAACTTAGTTTGAAAGAATTCTCAAGTGATTCGCTCTCTCGGCATAACAAAAATTAACATGTTCCACAATTGGCAAGCTGAATCTTTCAACAAAGATACTACACATTTAACACATTTAACCGGTGAATAGGATAACTCCTCAACAACCCTGATTGTATTCTCTAACCAGAATTCAGCCCTCTCAGGATCATCTTCAGTAGTAGCTCAGAATTCTTCAACCCTGTACTTATGAATCTTATCAACAGGTGGCTTACTAACTCGGATTGCTTCCATACCTTGAGGAATAACGGGAACCAGTTAGGGAGTAGGTGGGTGGAGTTGAGCAGCCAGGTTCAACTGTACGAATTCAGTGAACCATTCACTCATCATCTCGAAGAAGTTTTCTTTAGCCTTGCCTCCTTGGCCCTCAGATACGGGCTTTGTACCACTTGATGCTACTCCGTGAACGGAGGCTTGAGCGTTACTCTCTACATCATTGGAGTTAGCTTGGTTAGATGTCATTGCTATATGAAAAAATGTTTTAAAACGGTCAGGAGATATCACCCTTTCATAGGATATATAATGGCATGTATAGCTAGACTCGATGCTATGTTTTGTCCAAAAGTCGACTAAACTGTAGCTCTGATACCAATAAATGTAACACCCCTAATCCGTATCCGTTACCGAAATAAGGTTAAGGAGCATTACCAGAGTTTACAAATCAAACAGACAGAAATTTCAAACATTCATATCATATTAATGAACATATTAAAACCAATTCAAATCATACATTTTGTTCCTTATATGAGCCTTCGAGGCCTTAAATACGCGTTAGAAACAAGTCAAGACTAAATTGAAAAGTCAGAGAATTTTTCAGGGAACAAGAAAAATTTTCACTGACTTGGTCACACAGTCATGTCCCAGCCCGTGCCCGTACCCGTGTAACTCACCGACTTGGTCACACGGCCAAGTCACACACCCGTGTGCTAGGTCGTGTACTATTCAAAATAATCTCACACTCTCGTGTGTCAGGTCGTGTGCTAGGCCATGTAACAGCCTGACTTGCAACTCTTTGAAAGCTACAGGGGACACACGGCTGAGACACACGCCGGTGTCTCTACCCTTGTGGACGAAAATATGTCATTTTACAAGCCATTTTTCTCACCCAATTTAGCATATACCTAGATACAAAATTGCACATACTTACAATCCATAACAAGGCATCCAAATTAAGCATAAATAAGTCATTTGCATATGGTTGAATATGATTATATGCAAACATGTATAATCAAGTACTCATTTTGGTCAAAATGATCAACTAACTTCCAACTAGATTTGCATCAATTCATGCCATTTAGTTTACTTACCAAAACTTCTCAATTGGTAGAAAATATGCCATTCTAAACTAGCATGAAATCACCATATAAGTCATGTACACTATAATACCAAATCACCACAAATTCATCATATCATAAAACACATTTAACTATCATTTTACCTTTCATTATTCAATCACAAAACAAGCCACACATCAACCATGTTAATGCTACTTATATTCATACCAAAATATGTCAAAACACTAGTCAAAACAAATGACCATATTAAAAAAAAAAACATATAGACTAGCATTAGCCAAAATACTTATACATGCCATTATAACCAAAATTAAATAATCAAATATACCAAAAGAGTCGATGGATAGTGTGATATAGCTCTGACAAGCTTCCAACTCGAACAAGCTTCCAATTCACTATAAAACACAAAAAATAGCACAGAGTAATCATTTAAGCTTAGTAAGTTCGTATAATATTGAATTTAACTTACCATTTAGTCATATAATAGGCAAGTAAACAAGCATATCCAAATACAATTTGGCCAATGCCTAAGCACATATACACAAAACATGTTAGCCATGTAATTACATATATAAGCCAATAAACATGGATGAATACATCAATTGATCAAGTTCCAACTACATGGATGAATACATTAATTAATTTACTTAATTAATTAAAACCCAATTTATTAATGAAATATGAAAACTTGAATTGGGGAACATTGCCCATTGAATCGTTTAGAATACCGTTGGATACCCGGGATAGCTCACACATAGTCTGCTAGCTCATATAACAATAATCCGTCAATTCATTTACATGTATGCTCATATGAGCTGTGAATCGATATGCTTGTAAACTGAAAAATATAATTCATCACCTTTTTACTTAAATTTGTTGTTAAAACCAAGTAATTGTTTAATAAATTAATGAAATATGCGGAAATATGAAATTAGGACATGGAAATTATTAAAATATGATTTTATGCTTTATTATATAGTTTTCATGCATAAAATGACTTATTTTATACTAGTTTGAGCAATTATATTTTTAAGCTATAAAGTGGGTCATGCATGATTAAATTAAATAATAAAATATAAAGTTATATTTAATAATTCATTTTAAATTTTTCATTAATAAATTGGGTTTTAATTAATTAAGTAAATTAATTAATTGAAGTGGTTAAAATTATATTATTTGGTCCTCTAAACTATCTACTATTTTTTGGACAGGTCTGAGAGTTTTCTTCTAATTGCAAAACCGTCCAAACTGGGGACCAAGTCAACCCAATTTTCAGCTGCACATGGCTGATCATAAATCAATTTTTTGTTTAATTACACAAGGTCCCTTAAGCGTTAAAGAAATTAGAGATTTTCCCGAGCATTTTCTGGTGATCAAGTCTTAGTCCTGAGTTGTGGTGGCACTCAAATTAACCAAGAATCAACCAGAATCAGCCACATTTCCTCAATTCATGGCCGGCCATCCTTGGAAGAAGTTTCAAAAGATGGACACTCCTATTTTTAGTAAACTAGCTCCCTTGCCTCACCTATAAATAAGAGCTCATTTCTCACTTTTTCAATCATCCCTCACTCATTCATCATTCATCATTCGTCATTCTCTCCTCTCTCAACTCTCTTAGCTATCTTTCCCCCTCATGCCTATCATCATCCTTGCATAAGGATTTTTAGCAAAATTAGCCTCTTAAAGAACCCTTGGTTGGCCACCTTGGAGAGCCATCAGAAAAGGAGCAAAGCAAACGAACAAAGGAGCCTCGTCACTCAGAGTCTTGGGTGACAGCCACTCTGAATTGGGTTTAATCTTCCTTTTCTTTAATTTAATAAAAAGATATTTGCTATGTGTTCTTTGTTCTTGTTTACAACAATGTTAGCTTAATTTTATTTAAGCTAAAATGATTGCTTTGATTAAATAATATTTATTTGATTCATGCTTATAATGTTTGTGCCTCAATCGATCATGTTTTCAATTAAAATCAAGTTTTTATTTCGTTAATACGTGATTGGAATGCACTGAATTAGCTGAGCGATCCTGACCAGACGACAGCTAATGGACACATAATTGAAATGTGCATGCTCAATTTAGATCCTGGCCCGATTAAATTGTAGGTTGCATTACAACTCTGACCAAGCTCTGTTAACTGCATAGTTTTTAGATTTGTGTGATTAAATTGTTTCAAACCTGACACGTCCCTGTTACTTCACGCGAATAATAAGAAACCCTTAGTAAATAAGGATCAATAAAATGCGTATTTACTAAGTATAGGATTTCGAAAGGACCTAATGTGGTTTCAAAACTCATGAAAGATCGAGTTGGCATGAAATGTTTTCCGAATGTTATTAAACATGTTGATAATAAATTTAGTTTAATTAAAGTAATTGTCCTATTTTATTTATGTTATAATTGTTGCAAATTGTGTTTAATTTTACTAAAATATATTTCATTTAGTTTGCATACTTAGGATAATTTGCATTAGGGATCATTGCATTTAGTTTAATATATTTTAATCAAGACTTCTCAATTATATTGTGTTTTTATTTACCAAATTGTTAATATAATTTTACAAATTAAGTGACTTAGCACAAATACAATCCCTGTGGAGACGATAACTCGATACTTACTTATTACTTGATAAGGACTGTGTACACTTGCACAAACCTATGCGTTACAATGCTCACTCGAGATGTAGATCGGTATGCTCACACGGCTGTGGAGGATCCGCACCACATGCAGGACCTCAACCATTGGTAGGACATTCAGGACCAGTACCCAAATCATGTAAACTCTACTAACATGTCATTTGTATCCTACAGATTCTTAAGGTTCAAACAGGGCTCGGTAATCGTCGTACGTCATTGGATATGCAATCGGTAATTTTATATGAAAATTCATGACATATATATATTTCAATTAATAACATATAAACTCAATTTAATTACACGAATTTATCTCAACGAATATACGTAGATACGGAGACGATTAATCTGAGATTTTCCTTTTGCCCCAATCCAAAGCCGTACGAGCTCTGTCTTGATCTATACTGATAAATTTAACTCAATTCAAAATATATTTCATTCAATTTAAGCCAAAATCATATTTTGTCAAAATTACCATTTTTCTCATATACTTTTAATTTCTTTGTAATTTAGTCCCTAGCACATAAAAATGAAAATTTATGAAATTTCACGACAACCCACTATGGCCGAATATCAATTAGGTCCCTAGCATGCCCTATATTTCATTTATTTCACAATTTCACCATGTATAATTTCCTAATTTTTAGTTTAGTCCCTATTTGACAATTTCACCAAAAATTCCTCTACAAAAGTTGTTTATCAAACAACAATCATCCATTTTATAACATCAAACTTCAAAACTCATGTACATGCATCAATGGTAAAACCCTAATAGTTTAAATTTTTCACAAATTAGTCCTTGGGCTAGCTAGATTAAGCTACAACGATATTGAAAACATAGAAATCATTAAAAAGGGACAAAAATCACTTACCTATTGACAAATTAGGGTTGGTTGAACCTTAGCTTTAAAAATGGCTATTTTTTTCTTTACATTTGGTTGAAAGAAAGGTTAAAGATGATAGCCTATTTGTTGTTTTAATTTATTGTTTCATTATTTACCAAATTACATAATTAACCTTTAAAATCATTATTAATTACACAAATGCCAAACCATGTACATCCATTATCAAATTAAATGGTCTAATTGCCATATAAGGAATTCCAATTTAAAGTTCTATAGCTATTCAATACCTTTAGCTATTATAATTCAATTTTGCACTTTACGCAATTTAGTCCTTTTTTATCAAATTGAGCATGTTAACGGTAAAATTTCTTAACGAAAATTTTAAACGGTACTACTATCATACTGTAGGTAATAAAATAATAATAAAATACATTTTTTGACTTGAGATTTGTGGTCCCAAAACCACTGTTCCTATTTCACTGAAAACGGGTTGTTACAACTCTCTCCCTAAAGGGATTTCCATCCTCGAAAATCTTACCAGAAAATAGTTTTGGATATTGCTTTCTTATGGCTTCCTGAGGCTCCTAGGTGGCTTCTTATATTCTATGTCATTTCCAAATAACCTTTACTAAAGCTATGTTCATATTTCTCAACTCTTTCAACTCTCGTGTCAGAATTCTGATCGGTTCCTCAGTGTATGACATATCATCCCAAATCTCGAAATCTGTAAAGGAGATAACATGTGAAGGGTCAGATCGATACCGTCACAACATAGACACTTGGAAGATAATATGAATCTTTTCTTATTCTGATGGCAAAGCTAATCGATACGCAACAAGTCTGATTCTTTCAATAATCTCATATGGCCCGATAAATCACGGACTTAGTTTTCTTTTGCGACCAAACCGAAGGAATTTCTTCCAGGGCAATACTTCAGAAACACTTTATCGCTGATTTGAAATTTTATGTCTTTACGTTTAAGATTCGCATATGATTTCTGATGATCTGAAGCTTCTTTCAAATTATCTCGGATCACTTTCACTTTTTCTTCAGTCTCATGAATCAAATCAATCCCATGTATCTTTTTTCTCACTGAGCTCAGTCCAGAATAAATAAGTTCGACATTTATGACCATATAGAGCCTCATACAGTGCCATCTTTATACTCGATTGAAAACTGTTGTTATATGCGAATTCAACCAACGGTAAATAATTCTCCCAGTTACCTTTGAACTCTAATACACAGCGACGAAGCATATCCCCGAGAATCTAAATTACTCACTTGGATTGATCATCGGTCTGAAGATGAAATGCAGTGCTAAAATGCAACCTCGTACCTAGAGCTTCCTATAACTTTCTTAAAAATTGTGATGTAAACTATGGATCTATATCTAAGATAATGGAAACTAGCACCTCGTGTAATCTGACAATCTTAGAAGCGTATAACTCAACTAATCTCTCAAGGGAGGAATCTGTACGTACCGAAAAATAAAATGTGCTGACTTTGTCAAACGGTCAATAACAACCCAAATGACATCTTTCCTTCTGAGAGATAGGGGTAAACCCAATACAAAATCCATAGTAACTCGATCCCATTTCCACTCTGGTATCATCACTGGCTGTAATAATCCAAAAGGTAGTTGATGTTCAGTTTTAACTTGCTGACATACTAAGCATCTAGGTACAAAGTCAGAAATCTCACGTTTCATTCTCAGCCACCAGTACATCTGTTTCAAGTCACTATACATTTTATTACTTCTCGGATGAATAGACAAGCTACTATTATGAGCTTCATGCAAGATTCTCTAAATGAGCTCTAGATTCTTCGGTACACAAACTCTACCTCTGAATAATAAACAATCATTGGGTCCTATCTGAAATTCTAAATAAGAAATCATCTCACATTGTGCTTGTTTAGCTAGCAAATCGTCATCACATTTTTGAGCTTCACAGATTTGTTGTAAAAACATCGTTCTAGCTTTCAACTCAGCTAAGATCGAACCATCGTCAAATAATGTCAGTCACATTTTCAATGCTCTAAGAGCAAATAATGACTTTTTACTCAGAGCATCAGCAACTACATTTACTTTTCCCGGATGATAATTAATGATCAACTCATAATCTTTTAATAGTTCAAGTCATCTGCGCTATCTTAGATTCAAATCCATCTGTGACATTAGATACCTCAAACTCTTATGATCGGTAAATATATGAAACTTTTCACCAAACAAATGGTGTCGCCAAATTTTCAACACAAACACAATAGCTGCCAATTCTAGGTCATATGTCGGGTAATTCTTTTCGTGCGACTTTAATTGTATGGAAGCATAAGGTAATACTTTGCCTTCCTAAATCAAAATACAACCTAAATCATTTAAAGATACATCGCTAAAAATTACAAATTCTTTACCCGATTCAGGCTAAACCAAAACAGGTGTCTCTGTCAACAGTGCTTTCAACTAATTAAAACTTTGCTGACATTTTTTAAACCATTAAAATTTCACATCCTTCTGTAAGAGTCGCATCATCGGTGTAGCTATCATCGAGACCTTTTGACCAATCTTCAGTAATAACCAGCTAATCCCAGAAAACTTCTAACTTCGGATACGTTTCTTGGTGGTTTCCAATCAACAACTACTAAAATTTTTCTCAGATGAACTCTGGTGCCGTCAGCCAATATTGTATGTCCTAGAAAACTGACTTCTCGGAGCCAAAACTCACATTTGCTAAATTTAGTAAAGGGTTGTTTATCTCGCAGAGTTTGCAAAACAATTCTCAAGTGTTCAGCATGTTCGGACTCATCTTGGGAATATATCAAAATGTCGTCAATAAATACCACAACAAATATATCTAAGTACGGGCTAAAGATTTTGTTCATCAAATCCATAAATATTGCAGGTGGATTAGTTAAACCAAACGGCATCATAAGAAATTCGTAGTGTTCGTACTTGGTTCTAAATGTAGTTTTCAATACATCTGAATCTTTTACTCGTAGCTGATAGTAACCAGAACGAAGATCAATCTTTGAGAATACTATGACACCTTTCAACTAATCGAATATATCATCAATTCGAGGTAGTGTATATTTATTCTTGATTGTAACGTTATTAAGCTAACGGTAGTTTGTACACAATCTCATCGATCCGTCCTTTTTCTTAAAGAACAGAATTGGAGCACCCCAAGGTGAAAAATTGGTTCGAGCAAAACCCCTATCTTTCAATTCTTGCAACTGTGCTTTCAACTCTTTTAATTCGGTAGGACTCATTCTGTATGGTGTGATCGATGTCGGTGATGTCGCCGGTACTAGGACTGAGCGTAGCGTGTATTGAGTTTAGAAATACATGCCACAATAATCTATAATTTTTTTGTGATACTTTTGATCAAATTTGGATATGTTTTCCTTATGGATTTGCAATGTCGGCCAAGTTTAATCGTGCCGTGCATGATGAAGTTGATGGTGATGTTTCAGCTTCTAAATAGGAAGTGAGTTATAGTCTACTAGTTCTATAAATGTTAGAAGTGGTATGAAAAATGCCTTTTTCAGCATAGTGAATCAGTGGTTTTCATAAGTTTTTGTGAGTGAATTCTGCGGCTCAATAACCTCTACCTGGAATCGTGTTTTTTTCAATACTGCCCTATCCTTAGAATATTATTACGGTAAATGATTAACAATTTCTAATTGATAATCTGGTTGAACATGAAACAAATGATTGTGAAGAAAAAAAAGAGAGAGCGAATGTATTGAGAAAAAAACAAAACAAGTTCAAGATAAAAAAAATTCATGGAAATACATGGCAGCCAGATTATCTTTGATGCTTCCACAAAAAAGAGTCTACAGATCGCCAAATTCAGTTCTTTACTTCTTCAGATGAGGCTTCATTGAACATTTTATGCGGGATTGTTTAAAGAAGCTAAAGGTTATCAGTGATTAAATTATTAAATTGATATAAACTCCACAGAAGAATAGAATGTTAGAAATTGGTGACAGTGTTATTGCTAGACTAGGTGAGACCAAAGATGCCTTAGATAGATTTGAAACTTGTGTAACTTCTTAAGTTCATTATGATGAAATTAGAGAAGAAGCCACTATCTCTGATGTTTTCATGGGTACACTTTCTTTCTCTACTATTTTTATACAAATCATGATTAATTCTGGAGTAATGCATTTTTACTTTTGAATTGTTTTAATAACTAAAGAGATTATGCTAGAAGAGTTGACTGATTATGAAATTAGAATAACAAATCTGCTAGATTAGTATGTTTGTACTAGTAGTATATTTCGCTGAGAATTCGTGGTTGTGAAATTCTTGTCCATTTGATGTCATTGACATTCGATGAATTTGATTTGATATTCGGTATGAATTGTTTGATATTAGTTGATAATGTGGGTAACTGTAGACAAGTATATATCATACTTGGGTGCCACAGGGGGAGATCAATAAATGTTGAGATTGACATAATCGATTGTGTGATTTATAGTATAATTATTTTAATGATCCATGAAATGATTGGAAAATATTTTGAATTATATCTTGTTTGTATCCCAATTACCATAATGTCAGAATCGAAGAATAATCGGATACTGTTGGTTAAAGAATTTATTGATATTTTTCTAGAAGAATTGTTTGGAATATCACCTAAGAGAGAATATGAGTTAGTAATTGATGTGATACTCAGAACTATTTAGATCTTTATTGCTCTGTATAGAATAGTAGTAACAGAATTTCAAGAACAGTAGGCACTACTGAAATAGTTATTTTGAGAGTAGACATGTTCAAATAAATATGTAAATTGGGAAACGATATTGTGTATATGAAAAAAGATAAGATTATGAGAATCGTATAATGATTACAAATAGTAGATCATAGACAACATGAAGAACAATATTAGTTATTTTATATAATTGACTTATTTGTTTAGTTAAAAGAACTATTAAATTTTTGAGTATTGATTTTCGCTTAGGTTGTGGTTAGCATCGAGTTATGAGTCAAATGTACAAAAGATTTCTTTCCAAACTTGATTTAAATAGTGTGAGAATTCTGGTAACATCGCTTGGATTATTGATCGTTCAGTTGCTTTATAGATCTAATAGTTGGGATTTGTTAGTTGTATTTGGACTGAATTGTTGCTATGCTATCAATGAGATTCGATTTATGCGAAGAATGAAATTGTACATGATCAACATTGAAAGATAGTGTTACAGATCTTACAAGAGAAACAACTATATGAGAAGATCAGTAAATATGAATTCTGATTTCGTGAAGTAAGTTTCTTTCTAGGCATTTTGATTATAGTTGATGATATCCGAATTACTTTGAAACAACTTCTGATAAATGTGAATTAGGTAATTTTCGAGAATTAGTATAGAAGAGTATAGTTCTCTGGGATTTACTATATACCATAAATGATTTGTACAAGTCAATCGATGATAGCTCTATCTTTTATGAAGTTGTCACAGAAAAATGTCAGTTTGGTTTGATCAAATAAATAACAGTAGAGTTTCAAACAGTTGAATGCTATATTAACCAAAGTTTCATAATTGAATCTGAGATAGTGCAGACGTCTTAGAATAATTGAAAGATTATGATTTGTTGGTTGATTATCACTCGGGTAAAGCTGATGTTGTAGTTTATGCCTTGAGCTAGAAAGCTTTATACGTATTGAGGGCAGTGAATGCTCAATTGTGTTTGAAACAGGTTGATTCTTTTGTTGTCAAGTTGAAATTTAAACTGTTATTTCATCAGAGAATTCAAAAGATTCAAATTTTCGTTAGCTAAAAAGAAAGCAGATTGAGAATGGCCAGGCCATCAATTTCAATATTGACAGTGATGAAAATTTGTATATGAAAAATTAGGTATGAGTACCTAATGGTCCTGAGATTAAAATAGATATTCTACGGAAATCCCATAGCTGCATTTATTCAATATGTCCAGGTGGTATCAAAATGTATAATGACTTGTAATATAGATATTGATAGCTAGGAACAAAATGAAAAATGATTGAGTTTGTATCAAGATGTTTAGTATGTCAACAAGCGAAAGTCAAGCATCAAGTACTGTCAGGTTTACTACAGCCTATCATATTTCCTGAGTGGAAGTGAGAATGTGTTATGACGGATTTCAGATATGGACAATCATTATCTCTAAAAAAGAAAGGTTCAATCGGGGCAATTAATGACAAATTAGCAAAAATACAACTCATTTTATTCAAGTCTGAACAAAATTTTCATTTTTGAGGCTAGATAAGTTATACGTTTTCATACAACATTTCATTTTCAGATCGATAATCAATCTGAATGGGTTATTCAGATTCTAAAAGGAAACTGCATTATTATATAAAAGAAATTCTACTATTGACAGAGTTTGCATTTGATACTTGTTATCAATAGAGTATTAAAATGGGACTATGAGCTTTTATGCAAATGCAATTATAGAATTCCTCTGTACTAATCACAATTGAATAATAAGAATCTGGTAGAAATTGATTTATTATGTGAAATAAAAAAAATGTTCAGTTTATGTAACACTCCAAACCCGATCCTTAAGAAAGATCCAGGAATGGCGAGTTACTGCCTTAAAATCATTATCTTTTCAAACTGTATCTAGCGTAAACCGATTGTATGAAATGTGAAATAAAATCATTATCAGTTTAAGTTAGTATGAAATACAAACTATTTGTCATCCAAGGATAAATAAGATAATACACTTTGAAAACAATAAATACTTTGCTTAAGTTTCATTAGACCCATAGATTCATGACCATGAGTTTCGATACAAAATATATTCTTTAAAATATAAATGTCTCGACACCACCCCCATGTCATGCATAATAAAAAATATAAAAAGTCTCATGGTGATGGTAGTCCTGTGGCACAGTCTTCAGAGATTCCTTTACTTCATTAGCAGGCTTAAGAAAGAAAGGTAACTAAGTAAGTTCAAATAACTTAGTTAGTTCCGAAGGAAAACATTTCAACATACACATATAATTCGTATAAACGTTTCGAACTCAACATAGTTACATTGTTCGCCAATTGGTGGATACCAAACACAGACTGACTATACGCCGGACACTATTCCATTGGTAGGTACACTACGCCCATGCAATCATCCAAATCACCTTCTTCATGTTAGCCACAAACCAAATTCCATATTCAGAGCCATATCATTTGTTCATTCACTTTCATTTGTCATGATTTTCCAATCTGGTTTGCAATAACACTTGCTTTACCAGAGGCTACAAATCTATTTTTATGTATCGCAATTTGCAAGTTCAATTCTTATTTCATTGTAGGCAACTCCATGAATTCATTTTCATATTTCAGATCTTATCATTCATTTCAGAAGTAAGGGGTAGTGGCTGAAACACAAAGGAAGGTCATTATATCTTTAACACGAATAGACCGAACCAAACTAATTCCAGTATGCATCCATCAGTCTTGTAAAAATATTTCATCTTCACATAATATATATACTTACCTTAAACCAAACATAAATAAAGGCATTACACACACATGGAGTAAGAAGGAAATCACTAGAAAGTGTAACAAGTTCAAACAACAAAACTCTTGCCCTTATCACGAGAACCTTTAGAATTGTCTTGAGATATAATATAAACAGTTATACTTATCTGAATATATACCAACAAACAAAACAAACTTGTAAGTAACATCATCACAAAACCCAGATTCAGGAAATTTTCTTCTTTACACTCAAAACTGACACTAAAGCGTGCAACTCAAAGGTCATGTAAATAACCATGGAAAAAATCTAAGGTTCATCGATATTTACAAGGTGTTAAACAACAAAAGATTTGGCTGAGTATATTGAACCCAAATCTTCAAGCAGGTTTTTTGTCTTAGATTTTCTGAGAGAAAGGTGTAAAGAAAATTTTTAGAAGAAAATATAGGTGTAAGAGAATATGAAAACTTGCTCAAGAAGCTAATACCAACCTTATACAACGATACGTTGAAGCTGGGTTCAGTGGATAAGTCTAATTATCCAACTAAACTCCCTCGATTTCTATGACTAAGAACTTTCTCTCTCATCATAATTGTGAGTCTTATCGACTATACGTTGAACCAATTCTCATTTTTCTAACTAAATTGTCCAACCAGAATAATAATATAATGATATAGTAAACAACTATTTCAAACTAAGGACTTTTCATATTCGTCTAATAGTTGGGCGGCATATACTCTACAGCAGAGTCTACAAAACCACCAAGCTCTCCTGATACAATTTTGCCTATAGGCGTACTCCCAGTGTAACGCCCTAGAATTTTTATTTTTCTTCTTGCGAAGGTGTGACACAACTGTGTATCTACTTCAGTGCTTAAGTGTTCTGGGTGTGTGAGAGGTCCCAAGCTCAAGCCAGGACTTGAGAAAATTTTGGTATTTTTATGAATAAGCCCTATCTTTGGTCAGTCGGCTTTTCAGTAAAAGTTGGAAAATAATTAACAGAATGGGCCTACTGGTTTGGAGGATAAGTGGAGTGTTAGTGTGAAGGAGGTCCTGTATTCAATTCTCTGTGATGGCGTGGAGATAGTACTTTTGCTCCAACTTCGGCTAAGAGTTGTGCTGGGACAAAATTCTGAGTAGTTATGTTTTAGTGGGTTAATAGAGGGTGATTTTAGGAGATAATAGGGGAGAGGTTGTCAGAAAATAATCTGATTATCTTTTTGTTGTAGAAAAAAGTAGAGTTTTGGTTTTCTCTCCAATTACCCAAACTTTTTCTGACGTTTTCTTTTTCTTCATTTCCCTCCTCTACCAATTCTTTCCCCTAGTTGCTGCCAAAATTTCCATTATTTTTTCCCCTTCCATTTCTTTATTTATTTTCCAATTGATTTGGTTGTTCATCGTTGGTTGTGTGTGTTCGGTAAGTAATGGTTTTGTCTATTATTAATCGTTCTTGGTTAACCGCTGAAAGGGGGATTCCTTTTTGGTGTTTAGGAGTTAATCAAGGGGATGGTGATTTTGAATCGACGCTGTGGTTGTGCGAAGTCGTGGTTACTCAAGCGAGGTAAGGGTTTTGTTAGGTTTTTAGTCAAGTTCCTTCCAAAATGGGTTGATTCAAAATGAATTAAGTGATTAATCTGGAGATTTGTTGGTCAATTTTTAGGTTCTGGAGGCTTAGGAGTGCTTACGCATTAGAAACGATACCAGGTGTGTACCTGAAACACAAAAAATGGGATTCGACAAAAAGCCAAAATTGTTTACTGTCGATAAATAAGAGCAATAAGAGAAAATGATGCGAAAATTTGTAGAGAAAGGAAATACGGGTGTTATAATCTTGGAAATCAACATTTTGCACTAAAATAGTTTTGGATAGCAACAATAGTCTAAATTTGAAAAATCATCTAAAATAGTGGAAATTGAGTTAGAGGTTGCATAAATTACAAAATTAAATTTTGTTGAGTATAGTTTTTCATGGAAGAAAAAATGTAAACAATGAAATTGTAAGTTATGAGATATAATGAATTTTGTGAGACAAGGTCATAATGGGTTTGGGTTCCCTGTTCTTACTTTGGAAAAATCATAAAAAATTTTAAAAAATAATTAAGGGCATAAATTTATATGTTTAAATCCTTAACGAGTCTATTTTCAAGAGAAACAAACGGAAACATTATCCAAATTCCGTACTAAGAGATAAATAATTTTTAGTAAGGAAAGGTTGAAGCTGTCAAACAGAAGAATCGAGATAGATTTGAAGATTTTACTATACTTATTTGATAAACTATAAAATCTAAAAATTTTATAGTAGAAATATATTTGAGTCTAGTTTTGAAAACATCAAGCGGATCTTAATTTGGAATTCTGTAGCTCAATATATAAATAATTTAGAGACAATGACTCAAGTAGACAACTTTGAATGAACATATAAGTAAATAGTGAAAACATATATGAAAATTTAGCTAGCATGGGTTACATTAAAAATGGATCACACGGCCAAGGCCAATTTGGGCCGAGTGGGCCACACGAGCACACACGAGGTTGTGGGCCCATTTTTACCGGAATGTTTCTAAGGTTGCATGGGTCACCCAAATCGACTATGAACTTACTGTATGGTCGGTAAGCGCTACTTAAACCCCTAAATGTGTGAAATTGACTGAATGATATATGTACTGAGCATGTTAATATCTAAACCGAATATACGTACTGAAATTGCATAATAGCATATCATCCATTGTCTGTTGCATTGCATTGGCTTGGGGGTTGTTCTTCGGAGGAAGTGTACTGAAAAGCTTTAAGGCTAATTTACTGGTAGCTCAACTGTAAACTATTGTTTTGTGCCGCATTCGGTACTACTTAGAGTGTAGGGATGGGTGGGTTGATTATATCCCCACGTGGAGTGTAAGGTTGGACGGAGATGATGTGTAGAGGCTGGATGGGTAGGATTTTGCTACTGCATAACTATTATTGCTACTGATACTATGATGGGCTAAGTGCCTACTGAATTTTTGACACTGTACTGAGATAGGCTTAGGCCCAAGACTGTTCAACTGTGCACTGTGAATACTGATTGTTTGTTTGTTTCTACGGGATTACACACTGAGTTTACATAAACTCACCCTTTTTGTTTAATGTGCACAGGTAATCCTAGACTTAGACGGATCGATGCAATGGAGGAATCAGCGGTGGCCACAGAATTTTTGGACTTCATGGGTTTCAATTTACGTTTTATGATTTAATTATTATTGATTATTTGGGTTGTAATTTAACGACCCTCTGGGACTTTGGTTTTAAATTTTTGGGTTTTTATTTATTTATTTTACTTTATGGATTTATACCTGCTGGTCATAGGAAATTTGATTTTCAAAAAGTTAAAGTAGTTCCTGAACGCATGATCACTTAGACTGTTTTATTAAAGCTTCCACACCGAGTGATGTTTCAAAACAAATGTTTTAAATGAATAAACACGACTTCCTAATTTCTAACAAAGGTTTACTAAAGATAATAACATGGAATGTTTTCAACGTAACAACGAGGTTTCAAAAATACTATCGTGTGACATTGCCAGATACGACCATAACGTCTAGGCTGGGTTTGGGGTGTTACACCCAGACTTACATACCTAGTCACAATTAATACTTTACCCACTCAAAACTAGCTCTAAACCCCATAATGCGATAAACATTATTCGCACACTAGGACTTCTCAGGGTGTGATGTTACAACTCTCCCCCACTTAGGAAATTTCGACCCCGAAATTCATGCCTAAAAATAATTGAGGATAATGATCACTCATAAGGCTTTCTATTTCCAAAATAGCTTCTTCAGAACTATGATTCCTCCATAACACTTTAACCAAGGGAATTCTTTTATTTCTCAACTCCTTTACTTCTCTGGTTAGGATACAAATATGTTTTTCTTCATAGAACAAGTTTTGTTCAACCTCTAGTTCTTCAATTTGCACAACATGATCAGGATTGGATCTATACCTTTTCAATATTGATACATGAAACACATTATGGATTTTTTATATTTCAGGAGGCAAAGCTAACTCGTATGCCACATGTCCTACTATTTCCAAAACCTTGGACTCAATTTTCCTTTCTCGCCAAACCTGATGATCTTTTTTCGAGGGGAAGCCTTCAAAAACACTTTATCTCTAATCTCAAAGGAGATTTCTTTCCTTTTCAAATTTGTATATGTTTTCAGTTTATCTTGTGCAACTTGTAAGTGACTGTGAGTTATAGCAACTTTTTCTTCTGTTTCACGTGCCAAATTTGGTCCCACTAACTTTTTCTTACTAAATTTCATCCACTAAGTAGGTGTTCTACACCTCCTACCATACAAAGCTTCAAATGGCGACATCTTTAAACTGGCGTGGTAGTTGTTATTGTAAACGAAGTCAACCAAAGGAATATACCTTACCCAATTTATCCCAAAGTCAGTTACACAGCTTCTTAACATATCTTCTAAAACCTATATAAGTCTTTCTGATTGGCCATTAGTTTAAGGGTGAAATGCAGTACTAAATTGCAGCTTAGATCCCAATGATTTTTGTAATTGATTCCAGAACCTTGAAGTACACCTTGGATCTCTGTCAGACATTATGGAAGATGGTATTCCATACAGGACGTACTATTTTAATAATATAAAGTTTAGCTAAATTTTCTAAAGAATAATTAGTATTCACTGGCATAAAATTAGCTAACTTTGTAAGCCAATCCACAACAACCCAAACAAAAATCTTCTTGGATGGATTGAGGGGTAACCCTGATTGAAAATCTATAGTGATCCTATCCCATTTCCATTCTATAATTTTCAAAGGATACAGTTACCTGAAGGAACATAATGTTCAATCTTGACTCTTTGACAAGTCAAACAAGTTGAGATATACTCTACAATTTCCCTTTTCATGCCAGGCCACCAATAAGAGCCTTTCAAATCTCTGTACAGTTTGATGCTTCCAAGAAGTAGTGAAAAAGGTCATTAGTGAGGTTCCTTTAGTAATTCATTTCTCAGTCCGTTCCCCACTGGTAGAACCATTCTGTTCCTGAACCTCAACTCACGAATTTTACTACTTTGCCGGACATCATTCTTTACTTGAATCAATCACACTGAATATCTTTCATCTGTTCCTCTAATATCTGTGAAAGATAAGTTGGTCTTACAACTAATTCTACCATCAAGGCTCTAGTATCAAACATGGTCACCTTGGCTCGAACAAAGCTGCCACAGTTTTCCTACTTAAAGCATCTACGACTACATTGGTTTTTCATGGATGGTACTGTAACAACCTACAGACGAGCCTAAAAGTTTTAGCCATTTGAAGAGAAGGTTTGCCAGTGTTTTGGCTAACTGGGGTTTACTAAGAGTTAGGCAAGCTATGTGTTCACTAGAAGAATATCAACAAAGGTGTTCACTAGTTCCACTATGAGGCATGTTCACTAATGTGTTGTCGAGCTGGGGGTTCGGTAGTCTGTGTGGCTAATTGGTTTCACCAGGTAAGTTGTGAATTGGGGTTCGTCGATCAAATATACAGTCAGACTCAAATTAGGAAAAAATGAGTTAGTGTATCTAAGAATACTTTGCGTGCAAGTAACAAATTTTTTAAGTTAGATAGGGTATCCAAAGATATCCAGGACTCCTAGGTCTATAAATACGACCCTTAATTTTGAGAATTCTTCACTGAATATTCTGTTGTCAAAGTTTCTATTCGTAGCAATCCAAGTAAGTACCTGTCTCATTTAAGTTGATTGTCCCAAAAGCTAGGATCGCTTGCATGTGTGATGTATGTATGCTCTGTTAGTAATCTGTTTGTTTGTTGCGAACCAATTGGGCCATCTTTTAGCAATGACAAAGGCAAAGCCAAACTTGTTTAGGTTTTTCTATTTTCAGTGATTGTCTAGGTTCGGATGAAGGTTCGGATGAGTATGTTAACTGCTATGATTTTCAGTATAAATTGATATGTTTTCTAAAAATTATGTTTTTAAAATAAGCCTAAAGGTAAGTTTTTTGAAAAGCTCTATTTTAAGCTACGAAACTCTATTTTCAAAACACAAGTTGAAAATATGATTTTATGTTTAGTTTTGTGATATCCTAAGCAAATGTTTTTAAAGAATGTTTTAAAGAAACAATCCTATAAAGTTGTGTATCAGCCTGACTCTATGAGCTCTCTGTTTCTATGTGCTCTTTTACGAGTATGAGCTTTTAGACGACTCACTCTGCGTGCTCCTTTGAGAGCATGAGCTTTTGTGAGTCGCTCACTCTGCGTGCTCCTTGAAAGCATGACCTTTTGTGAGCTTTCTGTATGACACACTCTGTGTGACCCTTTGGGAGCATAAGCTTTTGTGTGTCCCATTCTACATGGTCTTTTATGAGCATAGGCTTTTTGTATGTCTCATTCTATGTGCTCCCCTTGAAGGTCACGATTTTAAGATGAACCTAGACCCGTGTTAAACAAAATAGGTCTCGCAATTTTAAGGCGAGCCCTACCAGGTATGTTTTGAGAAAAGTTTAATGGGTTTTTGAACTGACTTCCAAAAATTATGTTTTCTACAGAATGTGAAAACTTGGTCTTGTAACCTCACCGGCAAACCCAACACGCATAAGGTTTACAAACTGAAGTTTTCTACTATGTTCAAATACTATTTTAAAATACATTCAGTGGTCTCTAATTATTCACTGAGTTCTCAATGAACTCACCCAATCCTTTTTTACTCTTTCTTAGATAAGTAGTTAGCGGATGGCATAGGCGAGGACGATGATTAAGCAAGGACGTTCCTGAGAAAATATAAGTGAATCTAGGTTAACAACAATAAGATTCTTGTTATGGGTTTTAGATATGTTTATGATTTCGTGACTCTGACAATGATGTTTAAAGATTGGTTATTTTATTATGTTTAGCTTTCTAGTTTATTGTGAACCATGTTTTAAGTACTTAATATTTCATAAATAAAGAAGATGTTATTCATGCATGAAAGTATTATGTTTATATGTTTCAGGTATATTTATATTTTAAGTTCATTGCGTACTCTATATGTTACGTGCCATCTCACATGAGAAACACTATTTTTATGCGAACTCTACTTAAGTGTGATATACTCCTGCATGCATGTTTACTCACTTTACGAAGCCTATTACTTGGTAAAACTAGGATGTGGAGCCTTTAAAATGTCTAGCGAGCAATAATACCTTAAAAATTGATTTCTCATCATAAGAACTATTGGATCTTGCGAACACAAGTTTTTGTACGAACCTATGTTATTATGTGAGCCATGTTTGAATGCTTTGCATGTAGTGAGCACCTATTGAAATAAATACATGTTCAAAAGCACTGTTTTGCATGATTATATTATTTAAATGTTTTGTACATGTGAACTTTTGTATTTTGAGTGACTATATTTTTTGTTGTTTTGTTAAAAGTTAATATTGTGTTCGAGTGCTATGTATAAGTGGTGTGTTGGAGGTTAGGTTGGGATTTAATGGAGAGTCACTTTGGTGGCTAATATAGCTCGCCAAACCTAAGTCAAAACTTCTAGGCTGGGTTTTGGGTGTTACAAGTACTCAATGGTCAAGTCATAATCCTGTAACAGCTCTAACCATCTTTTTTGGCATAAGTTCAAGTCTCTCTGGGTCATCGAGTATTTTAGACTCTTATGATCAGAAAATATATGACATTTCTCACCATACAGATAATGTCTCCATTGTTTCAATGCTAAGACAATTGTTGCTAATTCTAGATGATGCGTAGGATAGTTCTTTTCATGAGGTTTCAGTTAGCGTGATATATCACATTTCAAAAATCGGGTCAGTAGAAATTAGGTTAATGAACCAAGAGTGGTCATGATTGACTTTTTATTTAGATAATATTTTTCTCATTTGATAATAAATAAATATCAATTATAGTGATTGGGTAGTGGTAGAGCTGTCCTTGATGATCTGAGCTCAAAGCCCTTCCATCTCATTAATTTCTGTTTGGTGCAAATGTGTTCTAAACTCTTAGCAAATATCATCCCATGTTTTAATTATTTTCTTGTTAAAATGATCATAAGGAAGTGAAATGGCATAGTGGTTAAGAGTTTAAAAAGTTTCCTAATGGTTTTAAGTTCAAGTCTCGTCACCTAAATCTTTTAATTTATTTTTTGTGATTTTTCCCATGTGCTTAAAGCCCTTCCCGTCCAACCTAGCTTGCCCTAAGAGGGGAAGATTCTTTTCTTTTTCTTTTAGTCAACATACCATAATCGTGGAAACCATGATCCCCTTTTTACTCACTTGTCCCCTTAACTTGCCAATTTTTCCATTTTTTCCTTATGAATGGTTCATTCAACCTAGATAAGGTTGACCACACTTTTTCCATCCATCCTCTCACTCTCCTCCCCTCATTGTTGCACCATCCATTTCTCCTCCCAATGTCCTCCATTTTTCCTCTTTCAATTAGCTTTCAACCTCCCTCTTTGCTTTCTTTTTCTTTTTCTCCCACCTTTCCTATATCTGAACCACCGAACCGCCACCTAGCCACCTCTCCTCTCTCAATTTCTCCAAACGCCGCCACTAGTGTCGCCCTCTACCCTCGTGGCAACCAACGTACACCACCGCGCAACTTCTCCCTTTTTCTTATTTTCTTTTCTCTTTTTATTTCTCCTCTTTTAAGAGAGTGACCGAACCCATATTCTTTCCTTCTCCTCTATCGAACCACTGCCTTCATTGTCGGACCACTGTTGTCGCTGCCACAGACGGTGGAGATCCTTTCTCTTTTTCTTCTTCATTTCGAATGTTCATTATTATTTTTATATAATCAAAAATTCTGCACTAAATATTTTGTTTAATATCTATTCTAAACTTTATTTTTCTTGGGCTTATTTTTGAATAATCCTCCTTTTAGATCATTCTTTCCTTTCCAATTCTTGATTATTACGATCCGTCGAACCTTCTGTTTCAACATACTATGTATAAGAGTAAGGGTTGTGAAGAAATATTTTTCTTCTCCTTATTTTTCATCCCTTGGCTGAATACTTTAGAGAGCCTTAGTAAATTATTTTCCTCGTGTATTAACATCTCTTATGTCATCTATTGTTGAAGGGTCGATTGCCATCAAGCCGAGAGACCACTAAACATTGGGATTTAATTAACTTATCCAAGATTTTACTTTAAGGGTAACTGATAATGGAAAAATTGACACCACTATTGTATCAACCTTATTAAAGATTGTTTAATGTAATATCACTATTGCTGATTGAATAGGTAATGTAATTGTTAGATCCACCTGTGGGCATCCTTAGAGATTTGTTGCACATCGGATCTAGGATCAAGTGTGAGTTTTAACACTAAACTAAATTAAGACTTTGTTTTATATTGATAAAAATTTTGTTATTTTAATAATGTTATTGATAATGATACTTTAGGTATTCATAAAGAGAGATAAACCATCGATATGGATTTTGTCAAGTAAGTATTTCTCCAAACCGTATATGTTGTGAAAATCATGTTGTGTGATATTGATGCTTGTTATTGATTTGAAAAATATGTACATCTCATTCTCATGTTATGTGATTATATAACATACGTAATATTCACATGAAAATAAATTGTGAAATTTTGGTACCATGTGTACATCACTACAGCAAAACAGGTTTTTAGTGGCATTTTTTTGGGCCTATAGTGACGCTTATAAGTGCCACTAAAATAATTTGCAACATTTTGATAAGCGCCGCAAAAAACACCGCTATAGAAATGACCTTTAGAGGCGCTTTTCCCAAAAATGTCGTTATGTTAATTTAGGTATTCAGTTATTACTACATATATAAATTAAATTGTCAAAAGAGTTCGAAAATATAAATCATAGATAAATCAACACCAACCATTCATCTAAAACCCCTCCGTACAAATAGAATACATCAATAACAAATATGTGTCCGATCAGTTATAATCTAAAATCAAATCAGTACAAACTACGACAGATAAAAAATCGGCAAAAATCAAACCAAATTGAAAAAAATGGTCATGTATTTATTATAGAACACATAACCATAGCATACATATAAAAGAATACTTTTCTTCATCATCATCATTATTATTATTCTCAATAATAAACTTCACCCTTCCTTGTGGTGTCCATTGTTATCGGGGTTCTTCGATTGGTGGTTATTGTTAACCTGTTGGATCAACATCCGGTTTCGGTCTAAAACTGATTGGACTTGCTTGAAATTCTTGTCTAGCGTTGCCCAAGCTTCGGGGTTACTATCAAAGTCGTTAGAATCTTGGTTCCGATGATGTTTCAGTTTCTTGTTGGCATTGTTTCTAGGGTTGTTGGCCATGGTTTTTGGTCTTTCTTTTGGTTTTTTAATGGGTTTTCTTTATCACTTTTGCATGTAAGAGAAGAAATGGCTATGGTGATGAGGTTTTGGGAGAGGAGCTTTGGGGTTATATAATTTGCATGTAATGCTGCTAATAATGCAAAGAATTTGCACCTGCATTACCAGCGGCATAAGCCCCAACTTGAATCTTGAGTGTAGTTTGAATGTTGCTGAGTAGTATAATTTGCATAATTGCTCCCATTCTATGTGGTAGTCTGATGAATGTAACTGCTGCTTGGGTAACCTCCAACTGTCTGAAAATAAGGATGAACGTATGGTGAACTAGCAATATTGAACATTACCTGACAATAATGTCACTGAAAGAGATAAAACTAGCAATATGCTAATGTTATGCAATAGTTAAACATACTAATCACTAATAAAGACAAAGTCTCAGATGTTAGCTTACATCTTGACAAATATCCATAATTTTATTAACCTTGAAACATCTAAAGAATATGACCGACTAGTAGAGTGTTGTATTTTTTAAAATATTCAGGTGTTTATGGGAAGTTTAATCGGGCATTCATGTCAATGATTCCATTTCACTTGGAATCACATCATGCTATTGTTAGAGTATGCCCAAATATCAATCATGGGAAGGTTGTAATAACATACTTGATTTATCATGTTTATTAATATAAGGCGTTACCATTATTATTTCAGTTTCTTTTACGTGTGTATAAATAAACTGTTTTATAATAATATCCTAAGAATAATATGATTATTCTTAAAAGATCCTTAGTCAAGTGTTATTGTTAGATAGGAAAACAATAATGCATTAAGACTAACATGTAGTTGATTGATGATAAAGAGTTATCATTGATATGGAATGTCAGAATCGATGCATGAATATGTGTGTTAGAGAACAACATATTGGATTGACCCATTATAAGTATGTTTCCTGGATTATTATGTAATTGTCACGACATTACTCATAATGATTAATATGTATATGATCCTCAGACTTGAGATCATCATAATCCCAACATCGTGAGTAGTATATTTTGATACAGTCAAACGTACACCATAACTGGTTGTTCTATAAAGGCTGATGTTGGATATACCACAATTGATGTAGAGGGATATGGTTGGTCGATATAGAATAAGTCCCTCCTACATAATGGGAGTAATATCTTGGGCCACTTGATTAAGTGAGACTAGAAATGCATGGCCATGCTCAAATAAGTTGATATGAGATGTCATGCTTATTTGTATATTGTAGTCTGCTTAAGGTATCAAGGAACATGGAATGGACTATACAAGTGTGACTATTCCATGACTTGTATCCAATCCAGAGATAAAGGACTTAAGGATTATTGCATAAAAGGTTAATCATAAAAAAAAAGGTTATGTCGAATCATGATCTCTTGTGACTTATGTAGCAATGATGCATTGCTAGATGCCACTCATTGTTTGTAACATTGGAATCGTTCTAGTGTTACTGCTAACGTTACAGGAACCTACAGGGTCACACCCTATAGTTGAAATGAACGGAATAAACCATAGTTGGTATTATTTTTGGGTTTCGCTTGAATTAAATTAATTATAGAATTAATTTAATTCGGTAATCAAATTTCCAACACATTATGTACAAGTTTGTTGTACACATAATGAGGACATGAATTTGGTTAGCATATGAATTCAAATAAATATATGGTTTACCGAAATTATATTATAATTAATGTAATTATAATTTTTGGTTTAAAATATTATTATATTTATTTAATTCCTAAAAACCCTAGAATAATAGGATATAAGAATCTCGTTTTTCTTTGTTTTTGGTCTAGCAGCCGTCAAAGAAAAATTACTTTCAAAACCGTTTTGGGGATTTCTTCCGTTCGTAGTCAACTGGGTGGATTACGTAGAGGTTGGAGTCTCGATAGATTGCGGCTTGGTTCGGTTGTAGATCAGACTACACATTGTTGAGAAGTTGCTGTCTACTCAGAACAAACATTAGGTAATTTTGTAACCCTTTTCACCCCAATTCGTTCCTCACACATGGATCCGTGGTTAGGGTCGCCGATTATTAAATTTTTTCGCTGCGCCGTAGGGGTGCCGGCGATCCAACAACTATTATTTCATTGCTCAAGCTTTACAATAAACGGTGAGAAGGAGTAGTGATATGGTGTTAGACATTTTCAATAGTCCTGGTCTATAGGCAGTAGTTGTTTCTAATAAGTTGTTATTCTTCCCATTATTTTAGGAGTTAGTTTTGCTTTTTACGTTAATTGTATAGCCTATTTAAAGAGGCTATTTGCTCCCTGAATTATATAGAACTTTTCTTCTCAAGGTTATTTTCTTTGATCTACTGCTCACACAACAGTGGTCACAGAGCCAGGTTAATTAGCAATAAACAATAGTTTTTCCCCTCTTTTATTCAACAGAAATGGCCTCTGATAGTTTTGTGCAACCATCAATTCCTCACTTCGATGGTCACTACGATCATTGGCGTATGTTGATGGAAAATTTTCTCAGATCCAAGGAGTATTGGCAAGTTGTCTCTATGGGAATTCTAGAGTTGGCAGCAACAATGGATGCACAGCGACTAGAAATTGAAAGATCTTAAGGCAAAGAATTATCTCTTTCAACCAATTGATCGTTCAACCTTGGAGACCATCCTTTGCAAAGATACGTCAAAGGATATTTGGGATTCGATGAAAAAGAAATTCCAGGGATCAACTGGAGCAAGGAGGCAGCAGCTTTAGGCACTTCCCTCAGAGTTTGAACTTCATCGAATGCAATCTGGGGAGACCATTTTTGACTTCTTCTCAAGAACGATGGTTATTATCAGTAAGATGAGAACATTTAGAGAGAAATTATAGGATGTGGTTGTAGTCGAAAAATTTCTTCGCTCATTGACACCAAAGTTCAATTACATGGTATGTTCCATTGAGGAATCAAAAGATATTATTTTTTATCCATTGATGAATTGCAAGGTTCTTTGCTGGTTCATGAAAGAAAATTGCAGCAGCAAGATAATGCAGAGTTAACATTAAAAGTTTCATCAGATCATTCGGTTAAAGGAAATGGAGGATGCAGATCGAATGGCCATAATGACAAAAGTCGAGGCAAAGGTCGTAGCAGAGGTCGTGGTAGAAGAAACTATGGCTATCGACAAAATTCAGGAAACCAATCTCAGGAGAGAGGGAGAAGACATGGCGGTTACCGAACACAGTCAGTAGATAAATCAAATGTTGAGTGCTATCGTTGTCACAAGTATGGTCACTATAAATCAGAATGACGGACTACTTTCTTAGATACACATGGGGAAGAATCCAATTTTATTGGAAAAGAAGGTGAGCAAGATGAAGAGATATCATTGTTGATGGTATGTCATGCAAAAGAACCTACCAACAAGCATTTGTGGTATTTAGACACTGGATGCAGTAATCACATGAGTGGAGATAAGTCAATTTTTTCAACTCTTGATAAATCATTTAGAGATGATGTGAAGTTTGACAATGATATGAAGATCTCTATGATGGGTAAAGGACAGATAACTATTCTAAATAAAAGGAATGTTACTCAAATCATCTCTAATGTTCTTTATGTCCCAGATTTAAAGACCAATTTGTTAAGTAACGGTCAGTTGCAAGAGAGTGGTTACAAGATCAAAATTAAAAATGGGATGTATCGAGTTCAAGATGAAAGATCAGGATTAATTGCTCAAGTTGCAATGACAACAAATCGGATGTTTCTGATCTACCTCAATAATTTACTCAGTCATGTTTTGCAGCAAACTTATTAGATCCAATGCAGCTATGGGATTTTCGTTGCGGTCATCTCGGTTTTGGAGGCTTACAAATGCTTCAGCGGAAAAACATGGTAGCTGGCCTCCCACAATTTTCTTGTCCTGCGTATGTATGCAAGGAATGTGTCCTCAGTAAGCAACATCGAGAACCATTTCCAAAAGGAAAGATTGAAAGAGCGAGAAACCTATTGGAGATAATGCACCCTGATATTTGTGGGCCAATTAATCCCATTTCTAATGGAGGTAAACGCTATCTTATCACCTTTATAGATGATATGAGTAGAAAAACATGGGTTGATTTTTTACAGGAAAACTCTGAAGCTTTAATTTCTTTTAAAAGATATAAAGCATTTGTGGAAAAAGAAGCAGGTCATTCTATACAAGTATTACGGACTGATCGTGGAGGAGAATATAATTTGCATGAATTCACCCAATTTTGTGAAGAGCATGGAATTAAAAGACAATGGACAGCAGCCTATACCCCACAACAGAATGGTGTATCCGAAAGAAAGAATCGAACCATTTTCAACATGGTGTGAAGTTTATTGCAGCGAAGCAGAGTTCCTAAGACGTTTTGGACAGAAGCTGTCAACTAGAGCATTCACATTCTGAATTGGAGTCCAACTTTTGCTGTTCGGAATATGACACCGGAAGAAGCATGGAGCGGAAGAAGACCTAATGTCAGTCATTTCAGAATCTTTGGGTGTATTGCTTATGCACATGTCCCTGATCAAAAAAGAACGAAGTTAGAAGACAAAAGAGAAAAATGCATCTTTCTTGGTGTTAGTAAGTGTACTAAAGAATTCAAGTTGTACAATCCTAGGACTAAGAAAATTGTCATCGGTCGGGATGTGATTTTTGATGAAGAAAAGTTCTGGTGTTGGGATACACCAATAGTTCAAAGGAATGTTCCAGCAGATTTTTATGAAGAGCTCCATGTTGAGGATAATTTGGAGCCGTCACATGAGCGAGAAACAATTCAAAAACCTGAAACTGCAATAGAGCCAACACCATCACGTATAAGAAGAAGGCATGCTTGGATGAGGGATTATGAAGTCCTAGGAATTGATCAATTTGAGGATCCACTCACCTATTTTGTTTTGTTTTCAGATTCTGATCTTGTGTTTTTTGAAGAGGCGGTTAAACAATCAAAATAGAAGAAAGCAATGGGTAATGAAATTGTAGCTATTGAAAAAAACAAAACTTGGGAGTTAATTGAGCTTCCAAAGGGACATAAAACTATTGATGTGAAGTGGGTTTATAAGACGAAACTGAAGGAAACTGGTGAAGTTGACAAATGCAAAGCACGCTTGGTAGCGAAAGGTTATAGTCAGGAGTTCGGCACCGATTACAAGGAGGTATTCGCTCCAGTTGCTAGGCATGACACAATCAGATTGGTGATTGCATTGGCTGCTCAAAGCATTCTTGCATGGAGACTTGAATGAACAGGTATTTGTTAAACAACCTCCTGGTTATATTAAGATTGGAGAAGAGCATAAAGTATATAAATTAAAAAAGGCTTTGTACGGGCTCAAACAAGCCCCTCGAGCATGGTATAGTCGTATTGAGGCTTATTTTCTCCAAAATGGTTTTAAGAAGTGTCCTTATGAGCATACTTTTTTGTGAAAATGGGAAATGATGGGAAACAACTGTTGATGGTTTGCTTGTATGTCGATGATTTGATATTTACCGGGAATGATCAGATTATGTTTGATAAGTGTAAAAAATCCATGATGGCTGAATTTGACATGTCGGATCTTGGAAGAATGCATTATTTTCTGGGTATAGAGGTTGCACAATCAAATACAGGTATTTTTATTTCTCAAAGGAAGTATGTGCAGGAGATTCTAAAGAGGTTTCAAATGGCAGACTGCAATCCGGTTGGTACACTAGTAGAGGCAAGTTTAAAGTTGGTGAAAGATGGTAATGAAAGAGATGTCGATAATACTTTATACAAGAAAATCGTGGGAAGTCTAATGTATCTCACTGCGACCAGACCAGATATAACATATGTTGTAAATCTTATTTGCAGATTCATGGAATGTCCAAAGGAAATGCATCTTCATGCAACAAAAAGAATCCTTAGATATTTGTAGGGTACAATCGACTACGGGATCTTGTACAAGAAGGGAGAAAAATCAGCCTTGATTGGGTTTACGGATAGTGACTATGCAGGAGACCAAGATGATAGGAAAAGTACATCTGGTTACGTTTTTATGTTGGGAACAGGAGCTGTTTCATGGTCATCACGAAAACAACCAATTGTCACTCTATCAACAACTGGAGCAGAACTTGTAGCTGCATCAGCATGTGTCTACCAAGCCATTTGGATGAGAAAGCTTCTTAAGGAAGTTCATTTCAAGCAAAAGGGGCCTACTCTTATCTACTGTGACAATAGCTCAACCATAAAGCTATCCAAGAATCCTATTTTACATGGGAGAAGCAAGCATATTGATGTCCGATATCATTTCTTGAGAGATAGTGTGAATAATGAAGAGATCAATATGATATATTGCAACAGTGAAGATCAAATCGCAGATATATTTACAAAGGCCCTCAAACTTGCAACATTTCAAAAGCTACGACAAATGCTTGGAGTTTGCAAGGTTACAAATGCAGGAAGTTAGCAAGATTTTTTAGTTTAAACTGATATTAGAGATTAATATTAGTTTAAGGGAGGGTTTGTTAGACTTTTTCAATAGTCCTGGTCTATAGGCAGTAGTTGTTTCTAATAAGTTGTTATGCTTCCCATTATTTTAGGAGTTAGTTTTGCTTTTTACGTTAATTGTATAGCCTATTTAAAAAGGCTATTTGCTCCCTGAATTATATAGGATTTTTCTTCTCAACGTTATTTTCTTTGATCTACTGCTCACACAACATATGGAAGGTCTGAACCTACATGGCCAACCGAAACCCACAATATTCAATCAACTGGGTTCGATTGGACTAGATTAATATCCCAATATACGAGAGTAAAGGGGGATAAAATAGAATCAAATTCATTAACCAAAAGGGAATAGTATCACAATCATCAAACAAAAGAACAAAATTTAATCCAAAAGCATTATTTTATATTTTCCATATTTCTTTCAAACTTGAAAATATTGGTTGTCCATTTCTAAATCCGATGAAATACCTAACTAATTCATAGATCAATGACACGAGACAACTCCTGGATCTGGTTTAATAAGAAGTCACCTTGTTTAATAGTGGCACGGTAAAGAGCATTCTTCGCATCGTATGTTAGTTTCGAGGACACCAAGAACCTTGTCAATCTTGCAATGAAGCTTCCCTACTGCGATAAAACGAGATAGCTCCCTGGAATCATGAAGAAAAACCAATTAAATGAGAAGTTGCCTTAAAGAAACTCCAGCAATTCTAACTGTAATAGCAAGAAATTGTGGAAAAAGGTATGCATGCATATATATAGAGAGAGGTGTTATCAGACGTAATCACTTACTGATCGATGAATTCTACTGACACCCCAAAAGCCTTTGCCATGGCTTCAATAGTAACACTCTTGTGGGATTCTAAAAATTGAGAGTAAACAACAGTCCTGACCTCTCTCATGTAAAACCGAAAACGTAGATGCAAATAGCGGTCCAATTTTATCTGCTCTGTCAGGCCAGCTGATATATATAGTTCAAACAAATCGAACGAACTGATCAGTGGAAGACATTTTAGCATTTATTAAATGTGAGATAGCTCATAAATATTGGGAACATAGATAAGAAGGGATAAATATTGGGACAAACTGATGATTCTATGTCTAGTTATAAAAAAAATAGCAGATCTATACATACCGAATGCTAAGAAGAATGATTTGTACTGACAATTGTAAAGAGAATTTAAAAATTTCGAAAGATGTGGAATTTTTCCAATCACAGTCAAGATTTCAGGAGCATCAACCACCTACAAAACATTTAGCCATTCAGTAACTTTAACTACCCAAAAATGTGTAATATAAGACATAGGACAGAAATGCGAGGCAAACAACAAAATAATACCTTTTGTTTCAGAGACACACCAGCCTGAAAGCAATAAAGCAACCATCAATTGCTGTTCAAAAATCTGAAATATGTAAACCATGATAAGTATTTTCTTTTTTCATAGGGAGGCAGGGGGCAGTTGAGGGTGCTTGTAACTAAACTATACAATCTAAATCTAAGAGAATAAAGGACTTCAGAACAATTTCCAAGAGTGATTTATGTCCAAATCATCATCTGCCACATTGCAGAGATGCATTTTAATTCAGCACTGTATAATCAAGCAAGTTTAGCCATATCTGGTATTAGGAGCCAAATATAAAAAGGAAGATTGCCTCTCAAATGAATAACAGGACTACCACAAAATACGGGATGAGCAATTAACACACCAAGTGCAGCCAAACACTGACAAATATGCATGCATATAAACATTTTGAAACAACATTAATTCAACAAAGTTAGTTACGTCTTGCAAACTACAAATTAAGTTTGAATCTAATAATGCCCTTTCTATGAAACAAGTATCTGGATTCTTATATCAGATGCTAACATCCCAGATATATCTACAGACACAGCAAAGCTAAATAATCCTCATTATTCAAACAAACATATTAATCATGATAAAACAAATTCGAACTCGGAAAAAGTTTCTAGGCTTCTATCACCAAATTTAGCATGTAGAAACGACCAGACTAGCACATCATCATTGATTTGCGCACCAATGGTGTTCAAGTTTTTCAATGTACATGGAAATACTTCTACTATCTTTGTCAAATCACTAACATTATAGCACTCAAGCACTTTCTAAGAGAGCAATAAATCATTACTCTCATAACAAACTATGCCAACAATGAGTGATCTAGTTCCAGAGCTTCAAGCGACAAAGAAATTAAGATTAGACAAAGTATATATGAATTTTACCACCAAAGTTACTAGAAATATCAAAAGAAAAAGAAATTGCCAAATGGTGCAAATTGACACGTCCAATGATAAAAGAATGTACAACGGATCTTAATATACAATACAAAGTGGGAAAGGAACGAGGGAAGGTAATTCTTACAATACGTATTAAATAAACTTAAATAAAGTTAAGAGTTATGTAAGTGAAAGGTCAAGAGTTGAAAGGTTAAGAGTTATGTTGTTTTTAATGGTTTAAATTAGTAGTTTTTTTGTTTAGGAAAATGAAAGGTCAAGAGTCATTGGTTTATGGTTATTATTAGATTTTAATATTTTCAGTTTTTTGTTGTTTTAAAGGGTAGACTATAGCCTATAAATAGTTTGTAAGCTTTTGATTTTATAAGAGAGAACAATTTTTATATTGAGAACATTTTCTACAATTTGGTATCTGAGCTATGGAGAGTGTGACTAGTAATGTGCCATTGTCTTGACTAACAAAGGTGAACTATGAGAATTAGAGCATCCAAATGAAAGCTCTTCTCGGGTCTCAAGATGGTTGGGTGGTGGTCCAAGAAGGTTTCGTAGAACCGACAACTACTGCAGGATATATGGCGGCTCAAAACAAGGCGTTGAAAGAAATGACGTCGAAAGATAAGGCGGCATTGTACATGTTATTTCGAGCCGTTGATGAGTCGGGCTTTGAGAAGATTGCAAGTGCGACAACTTCAAAAGAAGCGTGGGACATTTTAGCAAAGGTGTACAAAGGAGCCGACCGAGTTAAACAAGTCCGCCTTCAAACTCTTCGTGGCGAGCTGGAAGGCATGAAGATGAAGGAATCGGAAGGTGTCTCCGACTATATCACGCGTGTTCAAACCGTGGTGAACCAACTCAACCGAAACGGAGAAGCGTTAACTGATGCATGAGTTGTGGAGAAGATTTTGAGATCATTAACTGACAGTTTCGACAATGTTGTATGTGCCATAGAAGAGTCAAAAGATCTAGCAACGCTCACAGTCGATGAACTCGCTGGTTCTCTCAAGGCACATGAACAACGTAAGAAGAAGAAGAAAGAGGAGACACTCGAGCAAGCACTTCTAACCAAGGCATCAATCAAAGACGAGAAGGTTCTCTATTCTCAAAGCCTTCGATGTAGAGGTCGTGGTCGTGGAGATCGAGGAAATGGTCGTGGTGGAAAAGGCCGTGGTCAAGAAGGGAATTATGAGAAGAAGGAGCATTCAAACCAACAAAATTGGCGTGGAAGAAGACGTGGTCGTGGAAGAGGCGGATGGTCGAATTATTCCAATGTCGAGTGCTACAAGTGTGGCAAATATGGTCACTATGCGAAGGATTGTAACTCTGATAAGTGTTACAATTGTGGTAAGGTGGGACATTTCGCGAAAGAATGTCGCATCTCAAAAAAGGTGGAAGAGACAACCAATCTAACCACGGAAAATGAGGAGGCAAAAGAAGGTTTTCTCTTGATGGCACACAACGAAGTCAACACCAACAACAACATGGTGTGGTACCTTGACACAGGTGCAAGCAACCATATGTGTGGACTCAAGCACCTATTCAAAGAGATGCAAATGGTTGAAACGGGACATGTGTCATTTGGAGATGCGTCGAAGGTTGAGGTAAAAGGCCAAGGTACCATTTGTTATTTACAAAATGATGGGTTAGTTGGGTCAATCCATGATGTGTATTACGTACCAGACCTCAAGAACAACATTTTGAGTATGGGGCAACTCATGGAAAAAGGTTATTCGATACTTATGAAAGATCGGGTGTTACACTTGAAAGATAAGGAAGGGTGTTTGGTCGCTCGAGTTGAAATGGAGAGAAATCGCATGTTCAGGTTGAATCTGAGAAGTGTTCGAGGAAAATGTTTGCGAGTTGATGTTGAAGACAAGGCGTCACTGTGGCATCTCCATTTTGGCCATCTACATTATGGTGGTCTAAACGAGTTGGGGAAGAAGAATTTGGTGCATGAGCTACCAGACATGGACTATGAGGGAAAATTTTGTGAAGAATGTGTGCTCGGTAAGCATGCGAGAACTTCGTTTCAAAAGAAGGCAGAATATCAGGCTAAGCAACTTCTCGAATTGATTCATACCGACATATGTGGACCAATCACCCCCGAATCTTTTAGCAGTAAAAGGTATTTCATTTCTTTTATCAATGATTTCTCACGAAAAACTTGGGTTTATTTTCTTAAAGAAAAATCTGAGGCATTTGAGGTGTTCAAGAAGTTCAAAGTGATGGTTGAAAAAGCAACTGATAGACACATCAAATCTGTACGATCTGATAGAGGTGGCGAGTATAATTCGACGGCTTTCATGGAGTATTGTGAGGAGCAAGGCATAAAACGAATCCTAACCGTACCGTACTCTCCCCAACAAAATGGTATGGCCGAGAGGAAGAATCAGACTATTCTCGATATGGTTCGATCAATGCTTAAGAGCAAGAAGATGCCGAAGGAATTTTGGGCGGAAGCTGTGCAATGTGCCATCTATGTGCAAAATCGATGTCCACATGCGAAGTTGGATGATCAAACACCACAAGAGGCTTGGAGCGGACAAAAACCATCAGTTTCTCATCTTAAAGTATTCGGTAGTGAGGCCTATGCACATGTGCCGGATCAGCGAAGAACGAAGCTCGAAGACAAAAGTAAAATGTTTATTTTTATTGGGTATGATGAGAAAACAAAAGGATACAAGCTACTCGACCCGATAAGTAAGAAGGTTGTGGTAAGTCGTGATGTACGATTCAATGAAGCAAGCGAGTGGGATTGGAATAACTCAACGGAGGTTATCATCAAAGATGGAGGATCATCAATCGCTACACCAACAATCATACCGACAAACCTTGAAACTACCGATGATGAAGATGAACCGCAACAACCAAAAATGTGAAGTTTGCAAGATTTGTATGATTCAACAAATGAGGTACATATTGTATGTCTTTTGGCAGATTCCGAGATTATAAGTTTTGAAGAGGCGGTGTGAGACAAGAAGTGGCAAACTGCTATGGATGAGGAGATTAAAGCAGTTGACTGCAACAACACATGGGAGTTAACAGAATTACCGAAAGGAAGTCAGCCTATTGGTGTGAAGTGGGTGTTCAAAAGAAAGATGAATGCTCAAGGCGAGTTAGAACGGTACAAGGCGCGACTTATTGCAAAGGGATATAAGCAAAAGGAGGGGATCGATTATGATGAGGTATTTGCTCCTGTTGTAAGAATGGAGACAATCCGGTTGCTCATTGCACAAGCGGCACAATTTAAATGGCCAATATTTCAAATGGATGTCAAGTCGGCATTCTTGAATGGTGTGCTCGAAGAAGAAGTCTATATCGAACAACCACCCGGGTATATGAAAAATGGAGAGGAGAAGAAGGTGCTGAAATTGAAGAAGGCACTTTACGGGTTGAAGCAAGCACCGCGGGCATGGAATACTCGTATCGCTACATACTTCAAGGAGAATGGGTTCAAACAATGTCCTTATGAACATGCCCTCTACGTGAAGAAGAATGAAGTTAATATGTTATTTGTTGCTCTTTATGTCGATGACCTCATTTTTATGGGGAACAATGGTAAGATGATACTGGATTTTAAGAGCAAAATGACACAAGAATTCGAGATGACAGATTTGGGTTTAATGAAATTTTTCCTTGGTTTGGAGGTTCGACAAGAAAGGACAGGTATTTTTGTGTCACAGGAGGCATATACAAAGGAAATTTTGAAGAAGTACAAGATGGCACATTGCAACCCGGTATCAACACCAATGGAACCAGGTGTAAAACTCTCGAAATTCGATGGAGAAGAATGAGTCGACGCTAGTAAATACCGAAGTTTGGTGGGAAGCCTTCGCTATCTCACTTGCACAAGGCCTGACATTTCGCTAAGTGTTGGCATTGTAAGTCGGTTCATGGAAGAGCTGGTTTATTCACATTGGAAGGCGTTGAAGCGAATCCTACGATACATTCAAGGAACGGTGTCACTCGGGTTATTTTATTCAAATATGGAAGATTACAAGTTGATTGGGTATTCCGACAGTGATTGGTGCGGAGACTTAGATGATCGGAAAAGTACATCGGGATATGTGTTCTTTATGGGTAACACAGCATTTGCTTGGCTTTCAAAGAAGCAACCAATTGTGACACTATCGACATGTGAAGCTGAATATGTGGCAGCATCTTGGTGTGTGTGTCATGCTATATGGCTCAGAAACTTGTTGGGCGAGTTGGAGCAACAACAACTTGGTGCAACTGAGATACGAGTTGACAATAAATCAGCGATTGAGTTGGCAAAGAACCCAGTGAATCATGAGAGAAGCAAACACATTGACATTCATTTTCATTTCATCCGAGATCATGTAAAGGAAGGAAGTGTGAAATTAGTACACGTGGCAAGTCGAGACCAAGTCGCGCATATCTTTACAAAACCGCTACCGATGGTACTCTTCGACAACTACAAGAAATTAATCGGCATGAAGGATGGCAAAAGCATTTAAGTTTACAGGGGAGTTTTGTTAAATAAACTTAAATAAAAGTTAAGAGTTATGTAAGTGAAAGGTCAAGAGTTGAAAGGTTAAGTGTTATGCTGTTTTTAATGGGTTTAAATTAGTAGTTTTTTTGTTTAGCAAAATGAAAGGTCAAGAGTCATTGGTTTATGGTTATTATTAGATTTTAATATTTTCAAGTTTTTGTTGTTTTAAAGGGTAGACTATAGCCTATAAATAGTTTGTAAGCTTTTGATTTTATAAGAGAGAACAATTTTTATATTGAGAACATTTTCTACAATACGATCTAACAAAAAAGAAATATGAATATGCTCTATTTACATGATGCTTCCCTTTAGATGAATTTACAAGATCGATGTCAACAAAATAGTAGTTTAGGGAAAATATTACCAGCAATGCTTCATCACGGTGCATTAGTATATCGTATCTCACCGGAGATCAACAACATCAAACTTTATCTTGGGATTCATAAACACATGAGAGCAATGCTCATAGACTGGGGTTCCATCTGAAGGCTCCTCATGGGGATGGAATCCTCGTTGCTGGCAGTTACGGATAATGGACACCCCACCAGGATTAGACAGATGAAAGATACCATGTGAGCTGCAATAGAAACAACAATTGTTAATGTGTAAAAAAAACGCATATAACAAGGAATATCTTTTTGATCTAAGAGGTTCCTACAAACATTGTTTGTACTTTTAAGTGCTAAGCTTTAATCACATTGCTACTTGTAATCATTTTCAACAACCTTGGCTGAGCAGGTTAACCAGTTGTTTAAGATACAGGGAATCAGGATAATCCCATCATTTTCTGATTCAGCCACTAAACAAAATGACAATTTAAAGACATAATATGCTTCTGCACACAACAAGGTAAAATGATTCTCTGGTGCTAAAAAATATGTCTGCATTTCAATTCTATTTGGTACATGTCATCTTCTCTATCATCACTTTATATGTTGAAGCAATCAAATATTTTGTGTTGGGTATATGTTGTGTTAAAAAATTGAGACATTTCAAAAGAACTAAATCTCACATTCCCTAATAAAAAACCTTCAGACTCTTGTTTATAGGTCATTATACTTCATTGGGCTAATAAAAACCAGGACAGGGTGTATTCACGCGAATGAGAATTAGGCCCGAATGGCCAGTATAGTGTAAATAGGTGGATTTCCTTAAGTGTGGTATGTCGCAGCATTTGAGTCCAATAAAAGTAAATTACTTAATTAGTAACACTTTTTTTTAGCCAGGCTAAAAATAGCTTAATCGATCGAAGCTATATTTAGCCAAGTCTAGAGTCAAATTCACTTACCTCTGCTATTTTTAGCAAATAAAAGTCCTATATATACCTGATAGGTACATGTTTAAACCTCATTCTTAATGCATTTTTAGGTGATTATTCGATGTTAATTGTGAATTTTATACTCCTAATCCTTTAAATTCACTTTTAATGCTTAATAAAGCACTTGGGAGCAAGAGGAGTGAAAACCAGAGCGTTAGAGCAAGTTGCAGGAGTCACACTAGCAGAATCATTTCACACGACCTGACAACACGACTATGTGACCCACACGGGCTGAAGCATTCCACATGACCAAACCACATGGTTGTGTGACCCATACAGTGTGTGGTAGGTCGTGTCATTTTCATGGGATTGTGCATCACACTGCGGAAAATTATGATTTTTAGGTTTTTCATACATTCTAAGACATATCTATAACAAAAATAAGAAGATAGGACTCAACCATCGTAGAATATTCAAGAAAACAACTCGAAAAACACCATTGAAGCTAACTTTGAAGCAAATTTCTGTCAAGATTGAAGATTTTCTCAGTTGATTTATTAGGAAGTTATCATGAGTTTCTTTATTTTTTCAGTTATACAGTATCTTGGATATTTTTATTTTCAAGCATGAACTAATTGTATAAATACCTAAAGGAGATGAACCCTTTGATGGATTCTGTCGTTTGACTTTTATTTTACGCAATAAATACTTAGTTTCTTATTCTCAATTATGTGTGCTTAATTATTGGTTTGATATTTCTAGATTATTAATCCATATTTAATGTGCTTAAATCAGTGGTTGAATAGACATTGTTTAATATTAGATCTTACTTAATTGAGAGGAGTTGCATGCAATCCTAGAAATAGAAAGACATAAATCTACCTGATTAGAGTCAAATCTAATAGGGAAATCCATAGCACGAAATAATGTGATAATAGGGGTTTTAATTAGAAAGAAATTTAAATTAATTAACCTAGAGCCAGTTACTCTTTATGCTCAAAAGTGATATTAGCATAATTTAGGGATTTTTACGGATCAAGATACTAAGTAAAGAAATTGCGTAATTTAGATTGATAATGACAGATAAAATCTAGGTGGATTCTTTCTTGGGTATTGTTTCACTTCTTGATTGCTAATCATTTGTTTTCCTTATTTATTCTTTATCGTGTTTCTTAGTTAATTAATTTAGTTGATTTTAGTTTTAATCAATCACTCGAAGTATTCGGTTAAATAATAGAAAGACAGTAATTACTAACACTGTTAGTCTTCGTAGGAACGATATCTTTGCTCATTATAACTATACTATTAATTGATAGGTGCACTTGCCTCAGTCAAATTTTTAGTTAGTTCCTTGGACATCAAGTTTTTGGCACTGTTGTGGGGACTAGAATATTAGGAAAACATAATTTCTATTAATTTAGTCATTTTTACTTTTTAAATTTTTTTAATTTAATTGTGACATTTGAATTTTTCTTTTGTTTGATTCTTACAGGTTCTTTTGGTTTATGACTAGATGCAACCCATTGGAACCATTAGTTTTTTATAGTGAGATAAAAAAAACTAGTCATAAAAATCGGAGAGAGGTTAGAGAAGCAAGACAAGGTTAACAAATTTTAATAACGATCAAAAACAAAAGGACGTTACTATGAAGATGGATAAAAATCATGTTAGTTCACAACTTTATGCATATCCTACTCCTCGGGTTATGAATGACTATGCTAAGCCTACTTTGATTGGGGTTGAATCGAGTATTGTTAGACTAAATATTGCTAAAAATAATTTTAAGATTAAGTCGAACATAATTCAGATGGTGCAGCAGTATGTTCAGTTTGATGGGTTGCAAGATGAAAAACCAAATGCTCATTTAGCTAACTTTCTGGAGATTTGTGACACATTCAAGATCAATGATGCTACTGATGATGCCATACACTTACGCTTGCTCCCATTCTCTTTGATAAAAAAGGAAAAACAATGATTGAATTCACTTCCACGGTTTTTCATCACTACTTGGGCTTAGATGACTGAGAAGTTTTTATTGAACTATTTTCCATTGGCCAAAATAACTAAGTTGAGGAATGACATCTCTTCTTTTACTCAATTTGAGCTTGAGACATTGTATGATGCATTGGAGAGATTTAAGGATCTTTTGAGAAGGTGTCCTCATCATGGATTACCTTTATGAATTCAAGTCCAAACATTTTACAATGGTTTGAATCCCTTAACTAGGTAGATATTGATGCAACGACTAGTGGAACACTGAATAATAAGGCACTTATGGTATCCCAAGAATCTATTGAGGACATGACACTGAATAACTATCAATGACAATTTATGAGATCAAAGCTTACTACAGCAGCTGATGTTTTTAATATAGATTTAGTTGTTATGTTAGCAAGTTAGGTGGAAGGGCTGAGTAAAAACATTGATGAATTGATTTGTAGTAAACAGGTGAATCAGGTAATGCAATGCGATGCAATTGGAGCAAAAATGATCAATCCGGAATGTTTATCCTTCAAGTCTAACATGAAATATGAGTAAGTCGAATTTATGGATAATAATTCTAGATCTCAGAATAACTCATACAGTAACAATTATAATCTAGGACGGAGGAATCACCCAAATTTGTCTTAAGATGGTCAAGAAAATCAAAGGTCACAACCCCCTCCGAGTTATCAGCAACCTTATGAACAAGAAAAGAAGTTGAATCTGGAAAATATGTTGACTAAATTCATTTCAGTGTTAGAAAGTAGATTCCAGAACACTAAAATAGCTTTGAGGAATCAACAGACAATTTACCTACTAACATTGAAACCAACCCAAATGAGCAAGTCCATGCAATCACTGTACGAAGTGGAAAGGTGTTAGCCGAGCCTGAAAATAAGCTGAATCTAGAAGCTGTTGAGAAAAATAATGGGGTTGAGGCATGTAAGAAAGAGTATAAGCCAGTGGTTAAAGAATAAAAACCACCGATTCTATATCTGACAAAGTTGAAGAAAGACTGCATCAATAAACAATATGTCATTTCGTAGATGCCCAAGTATACAAAATTTTTAAAGGATTTGTTAACAAATAAAAGGAAGTTAGACGAATAGTCCACTGTAGATCTCAATCATGAGTGCTCGTCCATTCTCCAAAACATACTACCCAACAAGCTTAAAAATCTAGAGAGTTTAACTATTCCTTGTTTTATTGGTAGCTTAAATGTAGAAAATTTTTTGTCTAATTTGGGTGCTAGTATAAATCTAATGTCTTATAAAATATTCAAACAACTTGGTCTCGGGGAATCGAAACTAACTAGAATGAGTATTCAATTAGTTGATAGATCAATTAATCAATTAAGTATCCTAGGGGTATTATTGAGGATGTTCTTGTTAAAGTAGATAAATTCATATTCCCTATTGATTTCGTCATATTGGACATGGATGAAGATATTGAGGTACCTATAATCTTAGGTCAACCTTTTTTAGCCACAGCTAAAAGTATTATTGATATGGGTAATGGTGAACTTGTGCTGAGGGTAATTGATGAAGAGGTTACTTTTCAAGCACGTGATATTGTGAGAGTTTCTAGTGAGTGAGATGATACTTGTCATTCTGTTGATGTTAGTAATCATGTGGCTCAACGTCCTTTGCAGGAAATCACTCATGAAAACGTGTTAGAACCGTATCTTATTCAAGGTAATAGAAACAAATACAAGTGAAGAAAGAATGGTCCAGCTCGATAAATTAGATGAATGGCAAACAAAGGCTGATGAGAACCCAAGAACGTTCATAGAAGTAACAAAACAACGTCATAGTGTGCATATAAAGAGCACAAATCAATTCAAAGTTGGAGACAAAGTACTGCTGGACAATTTAGATCCACAAATATTCCCCGAAGAGCTGAAATCGAGATGGTCGAATCAATTTGTGGTACGAAATGTATTCCCATATGGAACATTTGAGGTAACACACCCTGATTATGGTACATTCAAGGTAAATGATCATCATCTCAAACTTTATTTTGGTGGTGATATTGATAACAAAAGAGATGAGCTCCGTCTCAAAAATCTGACTTAACCGTGACCTTGAAAAGGGAAATCAAGCTTAGACTTTAAATAAGCTCTTATTAGGAAGCAACCTGAGTGTATTATTATTTTATTTTGATTTAATTATATTGCATGCTTAGTACATTTATTTTTTATTATTTAATTTTTTTAAAAAAGTTTAAAAAATTGAAAAAAACTTTTACTTTTTAAAAAAAAGATTTAAAAAATTAAAAAATAAAAAAAGGTCCACACAGTCTAAGGTAAACCACACAACCTGGCGACACGTCCGTGTGACCCAAACGCCCCTATACACGACCGTGGGAGAAGCGAACGATACACCTACATAGATGGAATGAATGCACACGGCCTGCTGAATATACACGGGCGCGTCATGTACTGTGTGAATACTGCAGCCAATTTTTCAATTTTAAGTTGACACACATGGTCTGAGCGGATTCACACGACCTGACGACATGACCGTGTGGTGCACACGAACTAGACACATGGGCATGTTCTAGGTTGTGTAAACATTGGAGCAATTTTTAAAAATTTTTAATAGGCCACACGAACTAAGAGAAATACACGACTTGGTCATACAATCGTGTGGCCTACTTGGCCTAACACATGGTCGTGTACCCTATTTTAAAGCTAGTTTTTTTTTAATTTATTTTTTCCTTTGTTTCTTTCCTCCCATTTCACCAAACCCAAACCCTAATCGTTGTTTCTTCCCCTTTTTATTTTTATTTTTATTACATTTATTTTATTTTTTGAATTTATATTTTTTATTTTATTATGCACTTTATTGTTATTTTTTTTACTATTTTTTTGTCCTCTTTATCTTATTTTATTTTTGTTTATTTTCTTATTATTGTGCTCGGAACCATGTCATTAATGTAGGATCTCCTACGATTCAGGATTTCTCTATTCCAACACAATCATCCAACTTCAAGGCAGTTTCAGTTCTCTTTCTCCTTTTCTTATGATACTTTGATTACTGTGATTATATTTGTTTGTACATTCAAGGCAATGTACATATTAAGTGTGGGGAGGATTTTCTATGTTTATGCGATATAGCCCCTGAATTATTGTTTGTGTTTAAGTAATTTTCTAAAACCTTACATTAAAGTTAATTTTTTTTAATTTAGAGTTTTATTGATTCTGTTTGGGATTAATTTGTGGATTTTTGTGCATTGTTTTGTTTATAGCTTAAGACACGAGAGAGTCAAGTATGATAAGTTGGTTTTCAAAAATTATTATTTTAGGTTGTCTCCCTGAACTGAAGCATTATCTTGAAATTTTAAATTCACAAGTTTGACATCAAAATTATAATTTTTTGTGAGCTTTGGAGCCTATAAAGCATATATTTTTTTCGTGCTCATTATATTTTTGGTTGTGAGTATGTCAGCTTAATTTGTTATTCTATAAATTATTTCAGTTATACATGTCAAGACTACATTATTGATTTGATATACTGAGATGATAGAGGCACTTAGAATTTAACCCGCTTAACCTTTAAACAATTTACCCATCGAATTAACCCCTTGTAAACCCCGTTGATCCTAACACTTTTTTTTACTTAACAACCATTCATGTAACCTGAAAATCATACTCATTTTGTAAATCACCCTTTTTATTGACTCTCTTTTTGTCGAGTTTCGGTTTGGTTAGTTGACTGACTATGTTTTATCATTTGCATTGCTAAATTTTCTCCTTATTCTAAAAAAATAAGAAAAAATTTGAAAAATTAATTAAAAAATATTTGATTGAGTTTGAATCATTAGTCTCATATTTTGTATAAAAGCTCATATTCATTCTTGATTTTTTTATTGATGGTAAATCCTTTTAATTAAGCAACTGATTTTTTTTTATTTGGCAACTTATCAACTCAACTCTCGATTGTAGCCAACTTTTATGACTTTTTCTATACCCTTAACCTAAGCCCCGTTACAACCTTGTAAAGACCTTTTGATTAGTGTGTCTTCCCATTCTATAGTGGTGGAGATTTGATTTTCAAGCAAGCCTATGGCAATAACATTTCTTGTTTGACTTTTAAGTGCACATTAATTGAATCTTAAACACTTTGAGTGCTTTGAGCGAACCTTAATGAGGGTGTTCATTCTTGTTAAGTTTGAATTTTGGGTAATTATTGAGATAGGGGAAACGCCTATGTTTTTATGCTTTAAAAATTTATGCTTAGATTGCTTGGGTTCTTTTGTGTCATTTTAGTTTAAATTTACAATGCATGATTATTGATAGATTACCCTAAGACATTGTCAGTGAAAACAATAAATAGAGGGAAGTTAACTTGAATTTGGGTCGAGAATTTTGTTTTGGGACAAGCAAACGCTTAATTGTAGGGATATTTGATAAGTGTTAAAAGTAGCATGTTTTAACCTCATTATTAATACGTTTTGGGTGATTATTCGATTTTAATCATGAATTTTATACTTCTAATCCTTTAAATTCATGTTTTAATTCTTAATAGAGCACTTGAGAGCAAAAAGAGTGAAAAACGAGAAAAAACTATAACACCCCAGTTTTGGCGGATCTAAAGTTTTGGGCGTATAGCAGTAAATAGGCTATCCGACATTGTATTATCTGCCCAAATGATCATTTTAGTGTATATGTGTGGGTGTATAGTAACTGGCACTTGAGCTAGTAAGAATTAGATTTCATGATATTCTTCTATATTAAGGAGACGTTCATGTTAAGGGATAAAAATGAGATATGGGATGAGTATTCACCAAAGGTGTTGTACGTCTGGTTTGAATGGAATATTATGCTAATTAGACTTTAAGTAATCTGGTTAGAAACCAACTGTATACTTTAGATTGAAAAGTTTGATGAAGGGAACTTATTTATATTTTTCTCGAAAACTATAGGCTAATAAGAAGGCAAGTTCTGATATACATGACAATTGTTAAATTTATATGTGAGAATATGTTCTGAAAAAGGGTTCTTCGTTCTTCTTCTTCCTCTTCCTTAAGTGGTATATACTGAAACCTTCCTTAAATCTGAATGTATCCTACCTCGATGATCTCAAGGCTAAGGTTCTTTTATGATTAATAGTTACTTCACACTAGGGTAAGTATTTCAACTCTGCATGTTAAGTAATGAATATGTAAATTTGTATTTGGTAATTGAACAATGAGACTATAAGTATAAGGCTTTTGCATGGGATTGTCAATGATTTAAATTATAAGTAATATATATGTACAAGAGTATTAATTATGATATTATGTTTCTAAACGGTGTTTGCTACTAGGTTGTGATGGATATCTAAGTTTAGAGCTTTGAACTGCAGTAGGTGAGATTCAGGTGAGTTCTATACTGACTCCAGCATGTATACTATTCATATTGTGAGTCATCTATAGAAAATCGATTGAACTACGGATATGAAGTCATAAAAAGTATAGTATGTGATGATTGGTGTACGGATATTGAAACAGTGAAGTATGGTTGAGTATGTATATGTCTAAAATGTATGCTATGATATGTGTGTTCTGCTTGGGTATGGTTGAATTTAGATTGTGTCAATGCATGAAGAGTCTGTCAAGAGAGTCTGTGTCTGTTCACCTCGGTGGTGTTTGATAGAGTCTATCAAGACTAAAAGCACGAACTCTAATATGAACTCTGAAAGAAAAGCCTATGGCTATGGTACCCTCTGAAAAAGAACTAAGGAATGGTGATTTCTCAATGGGCTTCTTTGTGTATCCTAGGACGATGATGGGAAAACCTCACGTAATGTGAGTTTAGATAAATTCATATCGTAAACAGGACAACTAAGAATAGCCTTTGTGGTGAACTCTGAAAGAAATTTATTTTTGGCAAATTCTAAATGGATCACCTTAGTGGCATGTTCTATATGATTGCTTGTATGGTGTATTCTACTAAGTTTATGTGGTGTGAACTATCATGAATATCTGGTGAGCTATGAATCTGAATGTCTACTTCTATGGTAAGAAATGAGTAAGTTCTAGTAATTCTGTAATAAGTATAACCAAGATAATGTATTGATATGCTCTAGAATAAAAGTTGAATAAAGTCTTAAGGGTTTTCCATGAAAAAGATATGTACATCTGTATGTCAAGAAGGGTATTTTTTATGAGGATCTGTAAGTATCAAAAGTAAGGGGTATTGCATCGTCTTCTAAAATTTATTCTAAATCTTATTCAATGTTTTTTTGAATTATAAGATTCTGTTATAGCAAGATATGGAGTTCATCTAGATGTTACAAGCAATGAATTATCAGTATGGATATGTGGACAGAACTGGATTAGGGTAGGTTTGAGTGTGAACCACTAATATGAAACTTTGCATAAGTATCCGCCATCTATAGGTATCCACCCAAGACAGTGTTAATAAACAATTGTTTGAAATGAGAGTATGGGTTAAGGCATGGATTGATTGGAAGTGATTTCTAAGGGTATGTTCTGTTAAGTAAGTATTATGGAACAAGATATTTATGTAATGATTGGAAGGATTCCTCAATTAACAAGATATGGAAGATTAAGTATGTTAAGGGCATGGTAACGGGCATATAAAAGAATGTTGATACTGTGATCGTTCCAGCCGTAATAAATGATACATGGAAGTAGTTGACTCATAAAAAAGCTCCTACAAGATTACAAAGCATCCATCAAGGTATGGTTCATGAGCTCACTAAGTACTCTTGTACTTACAAGGTTTGTTATTGCTTTTTAGGGTTGTAGAAGAGACTTAACCTACAAAACAATGCCAAGTGTAACACCCTATACCCAGCCCAGTCATAGAACCCGAATACTAAGACGCTACACCACCTTCTCGCATCATGTTCATCTCAAATCGTCACGTTATTACAAATGCATCTTCTTTTTTATATTTAACATAGAATTCACATGAATTGTAAGTCATACATTTAATTTTTATCGAAAAAACATGTCAAGCATTCATTAAATAAACATAAAATAAGTATTAAACTTGCACTAGGATCACTTAGCAAAATTTCTCAAAACTATTACATAGGTATCGATAATAAAAAAAGGTATCGATAATTCTCTCAAGCAGCATCGATACTGCTTGAGAAATCCATACCAATCTAGCTTACTATTTTAAAAACTCAACAATTGAAAAATATCAGTACTACTGAACAGGTATCAATAACTTCACCCTGAGTATCGATACTTGTGATAAAATATTGATACCAGCTAGCAAAACTGACTTCTTACACTTCGAAAATTTCAGAGGTATCATTTTTAAAACCCAAATATCAATACCTCTACTCCAGACCTTAAAAACACAGCATATATCAGCATATAAATCATCCCAAAATAGTTCTAAATGACATGCATCAGTTACCTCGTAAAATAAACACAAAAATGTTCCATATAGCAGTCTCAAACATCATATTTTAAGTCCACAAATCATTAAGCTTAATAGGCATACAATCAACTAAAAACCACAGCAAAATCGATATAAAATCTACCATATTGCATTTTATTCCCAAAAACACAAATAATAAAAGACCTATTAATAGCAACTAAAACTCTAGCTTGGATCACCCCTCGAGACCACACCGCTCACACCAGCACTACTTGTCTACAATGGTTAAAAGGGAGTGAGTGAGCTTAACAAGCTCAGAGAATACTAAAAAAACCACTACACAAACAAGTCATTATGCATCAACAAAGCAAACATGCAACATAATCATAACATATTCTACTCCTATGTCATGTTTTAACATTTAATCATCTTTCATGAATATTTACACATTAGTCACATGAATATTTAAGCACATAGTACAACACATATTAATCACATTTAGTCACTTTCAGTCACGTCTTATGATAGTTTGGCTCTTGAAGATATGAAACCTAACGTGGACTCTATCATCATACATCAGATAAACGAATCTCCAACAGACTGTTAATGACTCATAGAGTCGTATATGTCCCATAAATGAAGCGTATAGCTAACACTCTCCAACACACCAAACACACATATCCCGGTGAATGGAGTTTAGCTCACATTCCCTTATCTCTACTAAAACTGTCCCTGGGCCTCAACGCCACATAAACCATATCATAAAGGTGAGTAATCACAATCCTATGGCATGCCAACTATATCCAACGGTCTCATAATAACACAAGGCCAAAATATCCACTTTATTATCACATATTTACTTACCGAATCTTCTTACATACGCACTGCATATTCACATCATTAACACATTATAAACACTGTCACATGGAATGAATAACACACTCACATATTCACTTTCAGATCAGTCATTATAAGCTTATAACATATGTCATACCATCTCATATATGTTCATAATTTCACAAATTCACAAGCATACACATATCACATTTAATCATAGGCATGAGAACACTTACTTTCAGAATTTAGAGTAAAGGTTTAGGCTACCTCTCAATTCCCAATTACACAATGAAGCATTTACGAGCAGCAATTCCAAAACACTCACCAGAAAAATGCTTTCACCGAAATGCCGAAAGCTCAAACAAGCATTTTTTTTGCCTTTGTCTCACTCGTTGAACGTCCTATCGAGTATGTCACTTCAACAAGAAAAACCACACACACATACAATCAAAATTCAGTCATCGACTCACCTTAAACAACCAAAAACAATAGCCTAAGCTATGTTCACTATTAATTGAAACCTTCGACATGGAAACCTTTGAATTCAAATATCTCAACCTACGCTTAATATTTTCACACAAAACAAATTCTGTTCATCTACATATTCATCTACAACTAATTCTCAACATTTAAACTATACAAAACTACATGTTTCAAGGTTTCGAATTTTTTTACAAGTTTTGGCCATTATGATGAAAATTCATTAAAACTCGAGAATTCATTAACTAAACTTCAAAGTAACTTTAGAAACCTTCTAATTATGTTAAAACAAGTGGAAAAACACTTCAAAATTGAGTTTTAATCCACCAACCCAAAATCCACTATTAATGACCAAAATTTTGGCTTTTATCTAAAACATGTGATTTAATAGCTAGAAATTTGATTTAAAAGTATAGATAACATTTAAAACTAATAGGAAGATGATTGGTTACCTTACATGCAAGAAAAATAAACTTTGGTGAAATTCCAGAAAATCCTTTATTGAAGAAGATGAAATAAATGAAGTTTTGGGGTATTTTCTTGGTTTCAATGGAGATTTATAGTTCAAGGGATGTTGGAAATCAACAGAGATTAGGAATTTTGAGATAAAAAACAATTGGAAGAACAAGAGGAGAGTGAGGGACGGCATACTAGTAAAGAGGAAGAACCATGTGAAATAAAATTGGGAATAGGGGTTCATTAGGTTCAATTTTAAAATTATGAGTAAATTGCTTCATAAAAACTCTCAGTTTTGAATCTTTTACAAATCAGTTCTATTTTCAAAATTAGAGATATTTAAAACTCATTTTCAAAAATCGATTTAATATCCTAATAGTCTTTGTCAAAAACATTATCGGTTACCAAACTTACAAAATTCTGAGCACATATAAGCTAAGATTTCTAAAATACCCTTGAAACTTCTGGGACCAATTTTGGGGTGTTACACTAGGAGTACACCAAGTTGGTGACGGAGTGGGCTATTATGCATATAGTGGATATGTGTCGTAGTCTTGAATACAGCCTTTGAGACTGTCTTAAAATAATTTTCTATCTTGTAATGGTCTGTAACAAATTTAATGTAATAAGTTACTTATCATATATTTATATATATGTCATTTTAAATTTCCAAATGTTAAGTTCTTTTAAAATAATTTTATATATATGTCATTTTAAATTTCCAAATGTCTTAAAATAATTTTCTATCTTGTAATGGTCTATAACAAATTTGATGTAATAAGTTACTTATCATATATTTATATATTTGAAATAAAAATACAAATCTGAGTAGAAAATGAATTGAACCCAAGACTCAAAAACAAAACCACTAACATTTAACCATCTGACCAAAAAAAATTAATATGTTAGAAAATTAGAAAGCGAGCCTTGTAGGACATGTTTTTATTGAAAACGCATCACGTAGGACATGTTTGTTATTTCTCTCTCTAAAATCGACATATTTCCCTATATATCTTAGAAATCGACCCGAAACCCTAAATATTTTTTAAAATCAATATTTTAAAAAAAATTGGCCCAAAGCAAGTAGTATTTTATACTTTCTTTTTACCTTATTATTATTATTATTATAATTATTAAGAAGATGATGATGAAGAAGTTGTAAACGGATCAGGAGATTTAAAAATAAAAATAAAAAGCTTTGCGGTATAAGATTTCAATAATTATTTTTAATTATCATTATTAAATGTATGTATTAATACAATGTAAATATCTTCATATTTAATCAATTTAATGTAAATATCATTTGTACTCATCATGAATTATTATAATTGATGTATATTGTTTTATTTTTAAAATTTAATTTATAATTTACTTTCTAATATGGTTTTAAGATTTTATATTATTTTCAATTTTTATAAAATATTATTTATTTTAAATATTACTTATATGTTATATATTATACATTTTAATTTATAAAAGAATAAACGCATTTATTCATCTGCAGCTATGAGAAAAGAATCTAATAAATAAATAAATGAACTCCACGATTTTTTTTAATTTTAATTTCAAGATTTTAAAATTTAGTAGATTGTAATTCTCACTTTGGTGGTAAAAATAAAGAAAATATTTGAAAGAAGTTAATATGATCATCTTATTTTTATTTTTAAAGCTACATGAGAGGTGATAGAAGATTTGTTTCCGGACATCCTATTAAGGTTTTTTATAGACAATTTTAACCCTAAATATTTAGGGTAATTAATTAAAAGGTAAGGGTTTTTTAAAAAAATTAGGAAATATATGTTGTATATTGCGTTTGTAAGTTAAAAATAAAATAAGGAAAGGAAAAAAATAAACTTAAATTAAAAATGAGAAAAAAGAAAGAAGTTATAAGAGGAATGGGTAATTTTATAAGTTTAAATAATAATATATTTAAGTCGACTGAGTTTTAGTTTTGTTGGTATGGGTATTGTTGTTAATACTGGAATATGTGAATTCAAGTGCGCTGAAGCGCATTATTCTCGTTAGAGAGCGCCCATGAGTAGTTTTAAGCATTATGTCAAAGAGAACAGATATGATCAAAACTTATAATGAAAATATTCGAAAAAAAAATAAAAACATTTAAATTTTATATTAAATAATAATTACAATTATTTTTTTCAAATGAAAAGAATGGTTAATCAATAAAATTAGATTAGTATAAAATTGTGAGTATCATTCTATTAATTATTAAATATGAGCATGATTTTCAACAATTATTTAAAAATGAAATTGAAAAATCTCGTGAATTTTGAATAGAAGTTAAGATGGTGAACTCATACTTGAAAAACAGAAACTTTGTTAACTTGTACAAGTAAACATATAGAAAGTCAATCTCCATATTGGACTTATAAGATCAAATAATTGGAAATGTTACCCAGAATCAATTAAAATAATAGATTATGAATTGTACAAGTTAACTTACATGAATTAAAATAATAGATTCTGCCTTACATTCACACCTTTTTTGTTTCCTATCCTCTAGATCAAAATAAAAATTTTTTATATCATCATTCACGCCCATAGTTTGGGGCCTAATTACGGTTTTATTTTAAAATTTAATTTTGTCTCATTTCAAAATTAATAACTGCTTTTTTACCCTTTTCTCGCAAATGGGTCAGGCCTGAGGTCAATTTGTTTATTGTCACCGTCTGCAATTAGCAACGAATGTAGTCAGAAGTGAATTTGGGAGCCTTTCAATTTCTTGATATTTTGGTCTTTGGATGAGGAAACCTCAAGTGCGCCTGGAATCTATACTTTTCTTTTAATTTTTTTTAAAATTCTAAGATTTGAATTTTATTTTCATTTTCATTTGTAAAATGTTGTCGTACTTATTTATATGATTAGTATTTATTTTAAATTCTAATGTAGCTTTACACGCTTTTGTAATTATTTATACGATATTCAATCATTGTATTTTATGGTCTATTCATGTAGATCATGCATGCCAAATTTGATGGAAATTTAAAACTTCTAACTATTTGTTTTAGGTAAAAAATTCAACAAGTGAATATATATTAATATATAAAGTATTTTTATCAATATAAATTCAATAGTTAGATCTTTAAAAATTAATTATATAAATAATTATGAAAATGTGTAAAATTATTTTAATTTTTACTTTTTCACTGAATTTCTCCTTTATTATTTATACTAATTTTTATAAATATATTCAATATCCAAATAAGTGTTGCATAATCTAATCATTAATTACTAGTTACATTTATATATATATATATATATATATATATATATATATATATATATTCAATATCCGAAATGTATAGATTGAATTACATCAATGGCTGAAATTAGTGTCTATCTACAATATGAGAGTCCTAAGGGATTTAAGTTCTATACAATCTTATCCCTTAGGGTTTACATTGACCATGGTAACTCTAGTTTTACTGGAGTGTTTCACTAAGCCACCAAGGCTTCAAGTAGATGGCTTCTCCATGTGTTCCATGAATCGGGCCAGTTCAAGTGAGTTAAATGAGCTTCATTTAATCATTTGACCTTCATAGAATGTTCTGTGTGCATTTGTAACGAATTTTGATCCGTGGCCTCCGACCTTCTCCCCCACCCATTCTCGTGACGCCCTTATTGCGTCCTCGGAATGACATTGGTTTGACTCATCTTAGAACTACCTCAATGCCTCAGCTAATTCCTAACTAGTCTCTCTATCAAGTAGTTCCATTCCTTAGAACATATGCCTCGGCTTATGTCTTCATCATCGCCTAACTCCAACTGATTCTCTCTTTTGTATCTCCCTCACAAGAGCCCACCACTCTTACTTGCCCCCATTATGACTTGCCTCAATCGAGATCCCCTTAATCCTCACACATAGGCTTAATCATGCCCACATTGAACACTGGGTTAACCTTGAGTATAGCCGTCAATTCCGGTTTGTAAGTGGCTTGGCCTACTCGCTTCAAAACTCTAGAAGGGCCTTTGTGTCTTTGCCAAGCCGACAATAAGTCAATAATGTAAAACACTAGATAAGTGTTTGAGATGTATCTTGCTTGTAGCATTTATTCGATTCAACTGTCAAGTTTGCATCATTATTTTCCCCCAAAATCCGATGCATAACCTACCTCTCTTGTAACACCCCTCACTCAGCTCAATCGTCGGACCGAGCTACAGGATGCTACTTCAATTATTAGAACAGTTACATACATTTTATTTTGAATAACTCAATAAAAATTATTAAATCATCACTTAAGTACAAACTGGTAATACTAGAAAGAACATATGTTTTCTCCCTACTTATTAGTTAATTTATACCCATTTAGTTATCTTTAGCACATATTTTAGCATTTTTAGTTCAGTAAATTGCATTTTATAACTCAGTGGATCTTAGCTTATTTATCATTAATTTTGTCATGTTTTAGTACTAATGTCACTGTATGAGTACTTTCAGATTGCGCCCAAAATTATCGCCACACCTAACAGCTATCCAGATAATAACAAAAAGGTGTGAACTGTCCAATCTGGTACAACCAACTTGTACGTACAGAGGTAACATGATTCTGATGAAATGATACATGTGCTATTTGGATAACTATTAATATGGACGTGAAAAGGAGAGAGAAAGAGGATTATCTTCTTCAACCTATCTTTTGAAACTTTTTGGCGATGGCGGCTTAAACCTTCTACAAGTGAACCGACGTGAAAAGGATGCAGATTAACTCTTGACCAAGAGCCCTAAGTGCGACACAAGAGGGAGTTGAGAAATCAAGTCGAGATTTTTTAGGAATAGTACTCTCCACTTGTTTCTTTTATATTTATTTTCTAAACAATAGTGATTACTTTCTATTTCATGTCTGTACAGAAGTATACATGATTTCTAGGTTAAATGTTATTTTATTCAATCTTGTTTCTACTGTTTAATATTTGGGTTTGAATGTTTTTAGCATGGAAGTGTTATTGCGGCCACTGACACTGAAAAGAGCAGCGACAATTTAAGCTAACAAGCATTATAACGAAAGTTACTTGAAGATTAGAAGAATTTAATCCACTTGTTCTTAATAGTGTTCCATTGTCATCATCAGAAGATGTGGCTACTGTGCATGTTTAAGTCTTAGATTAAATATAGAATTTAAGCTTGGTAATATATTCATTGCAATTTAATGCATCGACAATCACCTATCATTTTATACCTTGTGAGCACTTAGTATTCTGTTGAATATTCATGTTGAGGATCCCAGTTTATCATTATCATATTTTATAGTATTGTTTTCAAGTTATTACTTCGACAACTACTCTCACAATTTATCTCACTTCTATCTATTGATTGCACTGACATTGATAGACAAAAGACAACCATCCTCATAGGATCGATATCTGACTGACTCATATCTATCTACTATACTTGCATTGACAGTATACACTTGCACATTATTGCTGTGACGTTAAACAGCTGATCACAAACTAAAATAGAACTTATTCGGATTTACAATTGTAAATAAATCAATTCAAACATGAAGAATGACTAAATTACAACATTTTAAAACATGAGTACGAGTACCAATACTCAAAATAAGTATTATACCATTTTTAGCTTCAAATTGAAAAAAATCAAATTAAAATCTATGGGTATCGATACCAAATTGACATGCTATTTATTTTTGTAAAATTCTTCCAAAATCATTAATATCGATACATCGGATTTGGTACTAATACTTTTTCCATTTTAGCAATTTTTCATTTTAAAAAAATATTTCATTTGGTAAAGTACCAATACCATGACTATGGATATCGATACTTCATGCTAAAATGGCCAAAATATCACATTTCATGTACATTGTCAAGCTCAAACCCAAACCAAATCAAAAAATGGCTTAGACACACTCAAAACCTGCATAAAGTCAATAAAAAACATACCAATTTACCATATTTTAAACACATTCAATCATTATACCAATATGCCTCAAATGGCACCCAAATCAATCAACATTTACTTAAGCATATCATGTTAATCAACCAATACATAATCCACAATGTAACATTCAATTAACCTTGCAATTAACCAATGTAATGTCATCAAACTATTAACCATCCATTTAAAATCTTACCAAACAACTCATCCTTTGAAATGATCCACCATATCAATCATTTTAACACTTAAACATACTTGTATGCATATCATGTAAGCATTCAAATTCAAGCATTATATAAGGACCATAATCACCATCATCCAAAAATTAACACTTAAACATATCGAAGCCTATATACATGCCACATAACTAAGTCTATAACAATTTAAAAGTCTATCGAGACTGAAGCTGGTTAGTGTAAACTTTAAGGGTGATTTGATAGACACATTCAGCAAAGTGCCAACTAAAAAAATAGAAAATGAAACAAAGTAAGCATCAAGTATGTTTAGTAAGTTCATAGGTTTTAAAACATTAAAACTCACCTCCCATCAAATTAACATACAAATTAACTAATATACAATTTTCCTATCACCACATTTCATAGATATCAGGTGAGTATATAACATTCAATCATATAACATTTTAATTCATTTCATTCCATACAATTCCATGTTATTCCATCATAACATCTATTTCTAATCACAATATATATTACCATTGAATCATCATCTCTTTTACAAAACCATTTAGCCCGATGAACTATAATAAACAGACACGGATACGTGAGTAACCACTAACACACTTGATTGCTCAAACAAGCTATACCACTAATACACACCTGAGCAACGAAGTGCTAAACCCGTAAGAATCATATGTCATAAGACATTTTTTCCCTCCAAAATACTCCAAAGTCTCCATAGAGACAATCAGTAACAACGGTTTTCATAGAGACAAATTCAGTAATCTACAACAAATATTGGATTCTGGTTTAATCTGTGAATTCTCCATATATCAGTATCATCTCACCTACATAACTCGTACAGCACACTAACAACCCTATTGGCATATCAATTGTATCATATTCTATATTCATCCAAATTCAATACACATATCAGCACAACTCTTTACAGTTCAATCATTTCCTCACCCTTTTGTACCGATTTGTAAACATTTTAAAACACATTCAAATAATATAATTTCACAATTCAACCAGAAACGTTACATAAATATACATAACTATACTGTATGAACTTACCAGATACAAACAACAATAGTAGAAGTGCATATCACTCCCATACCAGATCCAATCGCCGAGTCACAACACCAAGGTATTACATTCATTGTCGGAGCAACTACTGTTAACTTCGATTCATTTCATCATTTTAATCGCACTACTAAGACCAAATAGCGTTTACAACATAATTTAAAAACCTATCTTAATTCAATTCAAACTTCTTACGAAACTCATAACAATTTGTAATTGAATCAAGACTAAATTACAACCCCGAGCCCTTGTCACAACATTTGGGGGTTCCTCATTACAATATCAATTATTGACTTAAGCTCGTCACGACGTGGTACATTTGACGTCGCAATGTGCACCCTGTTTCGTCCATTTTTCCATATTTCAAGTTTTACCACCTAAGTTTTGTTCAATTAACATATTCCAAATCAATTCAACTAATGTATCATTCATATCATTCACATGTATCTATTTCTATATCTCAACACCATATAATTCTCAATCAAATTTATAAAATTAACACAACTATTAAAGTTTTATAAATAAGTTCATTAAGTCATCATAAAATAATTACTCACTTAATGTTTCAACAATTCATTTACACTTCTCTTATATATTAGCAATTCCATCATTTATAACAACTTTTTAATATTATGCCCTTCTATTATTTTCCTCCTCCTCCTCTCCATTCCACAACCTATAATATATGTTTAAGAGTATTTATAACTTATAATATAGCATTCTTATATGCAACATTAATTATGGTTTCACTAATTACATATTTTTAGTAAGGTTGCCCACTAGAGTAGCAGCCACTAAATTATTTATATATTGACCTACAAAACTCGAAATTAAGATCCACTTTTTTAAACTAGACTCAATGAAATTTTTACCATAAAAATTTTTCAATTAATCTGATTTATTCTTTAAATCTTCCCTTGTTCTCCTACTAGGAAGCTCTAACCCTTCTTCACTAAAAACTTATTATCTTTCAGCACAAGTCTCGTATTAAGTTTCTATTTGTTTCCTTTGAAAATAGACTCATTAAGATTTTATTCATATAAATTTCAGCTCCTAAATTTTTTTTTACAATTTATAATGATTTTTCAAATTTAGAACAAGAGAACTCGAAATCATTCGACAACATCTCACAAAAATTATTATATATCATAATCTACAATTTAATTGCTTACAAAGCTTCTTCTTTGAAAAACTAGACTCAATAGTATTTATTTCAATATTTGATTCAATCTCTAATTCAATTTCTTTCTCACGGTTCTTTTGCACTAAATTAGTTACTTCATTGTCCAAAAATTGTTTTAGTAAAAACATTTTCTTTTCACAGTTCTTTTGCACTAAATTAGTTATTTTAGTTACTGTTCAAGTTAATCACTTATATTTATATGTTGATAACATATTCATTTCTTTATCTTAATATATGTCATAATTATAAATCATCTTCACTTACTCACTTGAAAACATGGTGTCTCTTCATGTCATACTTCATCCATATTTTTATCTCTACCGCTTAGATTAAAATACACATTTTATACTTTTCATTCACAATATATTTAACTCAACTCATTGAAATATAAGTATACTTAATTTGAAAACTTACCTTTTTTTTACAAGAATTTCTTCTCTTTGCTTTTCTTCCATTTCTTTCTCAACTTTTTCATCTATTTTCTTCATCACTACCCTTCTCTTTTCATCTATTTTTCTTCACTTCTCTTTACTAGTTTCTTACTTCTAAGTTGATGAACATGCTCTCTAGGATCTTTACTACCATTTTTCTTTTTGATGCTCATATAAATTCTCATGATTTAAGTGAAATAGTGGAATTGATAATCAAAGACCAAATTGTAAAAAAAGGAAACATTTTTCTTCCTTCATTTGTCATTCAAGTTGGGGAGAGAAGGATGAAGAAAACTCTTCACCTTTCCTCCCTTTCATAATATCATTTTATTATTAAAATATTATCAAAATATTTATTATTAATATATATTATTTAAAATATCACCAACATCATGATTACAATCCAATGCTCTATATTTTATACTTCAAGGCTAAGCAAATCTAATGGTCATAATTCATCCATATATCCAATGGCATTTTGGTAATTTTTCTTAAAATTATTTATTTATTATTTTCTTAAATGACCATTTTACCCCGGTCAAATTTTATATTTTCATTTGTCATTTCCACTTTTGGTTATTTGCTTTTTCATCTTTTAACTTTACAAATTTATACTTTAACCCCTCACTTTTTAATATTCACACTTTGACCCATCACTTTTCACTTTTTCTCAATTTAGTTAATACCTCAAATTTATATCTCATAATATAATAATATATATTTTATTTTATTTATATATTTATTTTTGGACCTTCTCCATTATCCAATACCTTCACTAACACTTTGTACTTTATTTCATTTACTCAATAATTCAATTATACACTTTCCAAGTATAACACATTACAAAATTTAGGAGGATGATTTTAGAGGCATTACAAAGTGTCGGGATTAATCTGTAATTTTTCTTTTTCCTCGATTATCTACCAAATGATTCAAATCTTAATCTATACAATAATTCATTTCAAATTATAAGTGTCAATTACCTTAAAACATATTCAATGTATATGACAATTTCATTTTCACAATTTCCTAAAATTTCACATTTTATTCAATTTAGTCCTTAAAACCAAAACTATCATAACTTTCACATTTAAGCCCCATTTTGAAATATAATTACAATCACATCCTTTTAAAGCCCTCTAAATTCAGTAATAACTAAAATTTTATGTCAAATCCAAAATATATTCATTTTAGTCCCTAAACCGAACTAATAAATTTCACTTGACAATTTAGTCATTAAACATTTTAAGCTTACAATTAAACCATTTAACATCAAAAACATCAAAAATCATCAATGGAAATATTTCAAAACTATAATAGTTTTACGATTTAGTACCTAGGATAGCTAAATCAAGCTACAACGATCTCAAAAAATAAAATTCACAAAAAAAAAAGATTTGGTTTATTTACCATGCAAGAGGGTTGAGTGAGCTTGAATAAAACTTATGGTTTCTTTATACTTTTAGTTCTTTATACTTTTAGTTGGGGAAGAAAGAAGGAAATGAAAAATGATGATATCTTTATTTTATTATTATCATTTTAATTGAATTTAATTATAAAACTCATCCAAACCATGCACTAATCGGCCACTAATGGAAAAAGTAGTAAAGTGCCCTACAAAACCTTAATAATTACCTTTTAAGTCTTTCAAGCCAATAAAATCAACAGTTACTAACTTTTATAGCTTTTACGATTTAGTCCTTATACCTTAAATACTACCCATTCAATAAAATTACCAGACCAAAACTCAATATAACTCTATAATAAACTCATAAATACTAATAAATAATATTTACTAACTCGATCGTTAGAATACAGGGTTTCGAAACTATCATTTCCAGTATCACTAAAAAATGGGTTGTTACATCTTTCATAAGTGGTAGCCCCACTGATAACTCAACAGGCTTTATATCTATTTTATGTACCTCGAGCATTTCCAATAGGGTCTTCGTAGCACACCGATCTACCAAGTCAATATTCTTACCACACGAAACATCTTTAGCTAGCTGAATTGCCGACAATACCTTGATTCCACCTCTCATGTCTCGACTCATCAACAAAATGCATTTTTGTTGCCAACTATCCAAGATACATATATAATCAACAAAAAGAACCAATAGATCATTAATCTTGTCAAAGAAATTTAAGCTAAGAACAAAGTCATAACTATACAAGTGAATTATCTCTAAGTCCTCTTTGTCTTTCCATTGCCCGATCTGGAACTCAAACTCCTTGTGCTACTCCCACAATTAGGACCTCTTTAGAATTTACAGTCTTAATCCTCTTAGTCAATTTGCTAACTAAGAGACCAAGTTTACCCATCGCTTTCTCTGATATGAACAAATCAAATGCCCCCGTATCAACAATAGCACTCCTTATTTAGCTTGTGATGTTGATACCCACAAACATCAACCCTTTCTACTTACAATCCCTCTTCACTTTAGCAAAATTGAGTATCATTGATCCAAGCCTCAATACCCTCTCTTCATCAGGCTCCGCTTTGTCATCTTTACAGGTTGTGAAAAACATAGATCATTGTGGGCAATCTCACACTATCTACATAAGAAGCATTGTATTAGCTTCTTTTCATTTTCCTTGTCCCTCAAATGGTTCTTAGGTCTCCACTTCCCGTTAGGTGATTTCTCATTGCCATCATTGTTGTTTTTAACCAATCCTTATTCATCTCCCCCACCATTTCCCTTCTTCTTAGGCTTGGACTACTCAAACTTGTCTTTCCTCAGAACAAGATTAATTAAGAACTCCACTATGGTCACGGCTTTGGTATGTTCCTTGAATCCTTGACATTGCAACTCTTGCTCTACTCATGGCTTCAACCCATCCATAAAATAGAAAAATGTCTCATTTTTACCCAAATCAAAAATCTAAAGCATGAGTTCACTGAAATCTCGTACATACGTCCTAACTATGTCTTATTGCATAAGCCAGCGCAACTTAGCCTAAGCCTCATCCTGGACATGCTCTTGAAAAATTTGCCTTTAAAAATCCTTTTGAAACTCCTCCCAAGTCCCAATTGCAGCTCCTCCACGTTTCTTATCTGTGAACCTACGACACCACCATAAAAGAGCAACATTAGTGAAATACATAGCAACAGTATTTACCTTGGTAACATCATCCGTGATGCCTCCAGTATGAAAGAATTGCTCCATTCCCCATAAGAAGTTGTCCACATGTCTTACAAACCTCATCATCAAACTCTTTCAACTTTGGAACATCCACCTTATGTTTGGGTCTCATAGCCAACATCCCATTACCCAAAATAGCTTTGCAGATAATGAGCTCCTCCTTGAGCTTCTCAATTTGTTCCTTCAAAGTCATCACCATAGTCTTAAGAGCATCATCCCTCACTGCCAACCCATACCCAGTGGAATTGAACACCCTTTGCATTGCTTCCTGGAATCAAGAGACTTTACCACAAATTCCCTAAGTTGCTCCTCATCGAGTTCAAGTGAGTCAAATGATCCCCATTTAATCAGTTGACCTCAATGAGACGTTCGGAGTGCATTCGTCATAGGCTTTGATCCACAGCCCGTGACATAAGTCACGCCATAAAAACAACATTTTGATAAAATGTATCAAAAGTATTTTGAGAAAAAATACAATAAATAGATAAAAAGTACTTGGATAATACTTGTTTAAAATTAATCTATTTTATACATTTAATAATTCCATATGAATTTGTTATTTTAATTTAATAGTTGAATTGAGTAGCATTTGTGATATTAAATACTATTTTTGTATGATCCATATCTAATATGTCGTTGCTAATATATAAACTTAAATGCTATCAATGAATCACATAATGTGGTTTTATTTTCGGTCTGTAGCATTGGGTAAAGCCTAACCAACTCATCGACGTGTGTTCTGAACTATTTTCAGTTTGTTTTAAGGTTTTTTTTTTATTAATATTAATTTAATTCATAAATTGGTGCAATTAAGGATGCTTTAATTGTGTAAGTAAAGTTAAGATCTTGAGACTTTGATGGTCTAGATCCAAATTTTAGCATGCACAAATGTCATGCATGTATTGTTTATTAAATCATTTTAATTCAAGTCTTTTATATGTATACTTTTTTGGATTTATTTTAATCTGGAATCGGCTATATTTTTATTTTCAGTATGTTGTTTTATATTATTTAATTCCTCTTAATTTATTGTGGCCCACGTTAATTCTAGCAATTACAATAATTTTTGGAGAATTTTTGACAAACCTATTTAAATATGTATTACTAGAAACATTTACGGGTCGAGTTTGGTTGAGGTTTGATCCTAAATACCTTTCAAGCTCGAATATAGGATTAGCTTAATTTAACTTGCACAAAAAGTTCAGTTTACTATCTAAAATTTTTTAAAAACTAATTAATTATTATATATTTTTATAATTAAACTTAAGAAAACACATTTTTAAAAAACCCGAATTCAAATTTTTAAAAATCTAGTTTAGGAGCTTACCCATCTTATACCTGGAAAAGTATATGGTCTGCAAAGGGTCTGTTGCTGGAGGGGCTGGGCTGGCAAGTGGGTACCCTTGCATGCCTTCAAGCACTCAGCCTGGGGGTGGATCTCGGTTTCCAAAGGGTGGTGGTGGAAGGGGATTCTCTCTCTGTGATAAAGAAAGCGTTGATAGGTCGGCCATCGGGGCTTATATTCAAGACATTAGAACTGTCAGACGAAGATTTAAAAAGTGTGAGATTGTTTATGCCCCCCGAGAGGCGAATAGATCAGCTCATTTCCTAGCATAAGAGGGATGGCGAAGGGGAGAGGGTCTAAATCTAGAGTATGATTAGCTGGTAGAGATGGTGGCTCTGAACTGTGGTGGGGATGGTGAAGATGATGATGCAGGTGGTGCGATGGCTTCTGGATAACCAAAGATTGTTCCTCAGAATTTTTTGGTGAAGGGGATATTTGTGAGATTAAATGATAGTGGGAGTGGCTCTTCTATCTAGGCCGGAGTCTGTTTGCTTTGTTTGTTTCTCATTTCTTTTATTTTTTATTTCATTTTATTTATTTTGATAGGTTTTATTAACTTATTTTGTTTAATAAATTCTCCAGTTGGATTTTATTCAAAAAAACACCTTATTTATTTTGTATTTGGATTGAACGAAGTAGACTTGAGATAATAATAATAATAAAATCATTATTCAAATTTGATATAAAATGTACTAAACCAACCCAGTTTGTGTATAGGTTTAATGTATAATTATCTTCTTGTATTTGGTTACTACATATGTTAACGAAGAAACATAGGCTAATGTGATTTAATATATAATCATTACATGTAAAAACTGAAAAAACGTAAGCTAAAACAGAGATATGAAGTATACTGAAAAGGACAAAGTACAGATGGACTTAAGTATTACTTTAATAAAATGCATAAATGATAGAAATATAATTATGTACGAGAATGTGGACCATAAATTTGGGTATAATGTTGTTGCTTTATGAGCCATTTTGTTTTTTAATTTATTGGGATGACACTACTGTTGATCACTCCCCTGGGAAACCACATTTATAAATTATAAGTAGCCTGTTTGCCAACCTTCATTTCCTCCATAAGAATGGTTGTTTCAAGCCAAAAAGCTATGGTCCTATGGGCTCTTCTTCTTGGCTTGTTACTTGTTTCGCCTCCGGCAAAGGCTGAGCTTGAGCTGGTGGAACATGCCTGAGCTTCTTGGTGGTCGGAGATTGGGGAAGAAAAGGTCTCTATAACCAATCTCAAGTTGCTCTTCTCTAACTAAAATTATTTACCATTGAGATATTTGATGTATAATCAGTTAATGATTAGAAACTAAACTATTCTAACTATGATGTTAATTTAATTAAAAATATATATTATAATTAAACCTAATATTATCTTCTTTCCTTTTATTTTTATTATTATTAGTATATATACAGATATTACATTTTCTGTTGTTGGCAGAAATGGCAGAAATTTTCTTTGTGGACACTACTCCATTTGTATCCAACTACTTCATTGACCCAAAAGATCATGTCTATGACTGGAAAGGCATTTCACCTAGACTCCATTACATTAACAATCTTTTACTGGTAACTTTCTTTTTGGAAATATATTTTCCAAAGCATCAATAAATTTTAATATAATTCTTGAAAAAAAATTTAAAATGGAATAGTTTGATAGGAATTGGAATCGGGTTTTAGAGAATCCACAGCAAAATGGAAGATAGTAGTGGGTCACCATACAATCAAAAGTGCTGGGCACCATGGCAACGCTCATGAGCTAGCCATTCATCTTCTTCCTATCCTTCAGGTATTCATTTAATTATCTACAAAAATATACAAATTTAATGTTAAAAGTTGTTTGGTTGTTAATTTTAACTTAAAAAACCTTTTTAATTCCTAGGCATACCATGTTGACCTTTATATTAACGGCCATGATCATTGCTTACAGCATATTAGCAGCACTGACAGGTACTACTACTATTTGATATTGTAATATATATATGTATATGTATTTGTAAATTTTGAATCACACAAATTGATTCCTGTCCCCTTAAAAAATGTAGCTCGATTCAATTCTTAACAAGTGGAGGTGGATCAAAGGCATGAAGGGGTGATGTTAATAACAGGTGGAATCCACAAGAAATGAAATTCTATTACGATGGACAAGGTTTCATGTCAGTTGAAATGACTGAGACCGATGTTGATAGCAAATTCTATGATGTTTTTGGCAATGCAATCTATAAATGGAGCACTTCCAAGCTAATTTCTTCTGCTATGTAAATGTAAACTGCCTTGGAACATTGTAATCCATTTTCATAAACTACTTAAATTTATTGGGTTCCTTTCAATATATTGACAAGTAAAAAGAAATGGAGGGATGAGCAGCAAGCCAACTTCATTGATTTTGGGTTGAATCATTTCTTGACAACTACATTTGTTTTGTCATAAACCTCTTAAATCCAAGCATAGTGCATTTTGATTTATTAATATTATGACCCACAATTCTGTTTTTTTTTTAATGCATGACTAACAAAAATATACTTCGAAAAAAAAAAAGGTAGAAAGAAGCAGCTATGGACTTTTGTATTTGATGATGTATGTGATTGGGCTATTACATGTTTCCAGCATTGCAGATTTTTGGCAAGGCATCTCAGGGTATGAAAATTGTAAAGCAGATAGATATGAATAAGAAGCAAAAGTTATATTAAGAATGGAGTTTTCCACCTAGTGTGAGTGTGTTCATATACTAAGACAGCAAAAAAGAAATGGAAAAGACAACATGAAGGATTGCAGAGACAACTGAGAAGTTCCTCCCTCCCCTTTGCTCCCCCTCCCACCTACTCGTATCAAATGCCAAATGTCTCGACTGTTGCCGCTCTTTACATTTGCTTTTAACTCATTGGAGTTTGCAGCCTAACTGCTTTCTCTCTCTCTCTCACACAACTGCATTAGCAGCTTTGCTTGACACTATTCTCAGCACATTGTACTTCTTCCTTCACCATAGCTCTCCCACTCACACTTCCATCTACACTTCCATTGCAGTCCTGCTTTGGAGATTTTTTATCCAACCCCACTTCAGGAGAAGCTGCATGCTGATTGGTTTTCCCTGACTCAATCTCATTTTCCTGTGGGGGGGAAGTTGTCTCCACAGGAATGTTGGGTTCGGTTGCAGTTGTTGACGACTGTTGAGATGCTGAATTGGAGCCTGGAGGAGGTAGAAAAACTCCTGTGCCAGGAATGGGTAGACGAGGTGGAGGATGCCTTGTAGCAGCAGCCGGCCACCCGGTTGAACCTGGAGGAATGGGAACTGAAGCAGGAAAAGGAATTGCAGGTGGAACTGGAGTGGGCACAAATAATGGTTGAACACCATTTGAAGGCGGAATTTGTGGTCGAATTGGTGGGGCTGGCATTACACCAGTGGTTGGTATTGCTGCATAATGCTTGGGGCCAGCAGAGAGGCGAAAATGGTTGGGTGATCTACTAGGCGATGGAACCCATTGTGAAGACTGAGAAAGTGGAGGTGAAGGAAGCCTTGGGTTGTCAGACATGGATTTTTTTGGTTGATATTTGGTAAATGTAACAAGTATGCGTTGCTTTCGGACAGAGGGAAGTGCATGTTTGGCAAAATCAGCTGATTTTCCATGCATCACAAGGAGAGATCTGCATGGTAGTTTAAAGAGTATGAAACAAAAGAATCCAATTCAACTCTAAGGAATCAGTGCTGCAAGAGTACAGGGAGTCGGGACTATATACCCTAGAAGAAATATTCCATTTTTTTTTTGTAGGATTTACTTAATAATTAAATTGCTCAAAGCTAGTAACCCAGAAAACTAAACATATTATTCAATTCTATACATGCACCAATTTGAAAGCGCATCAAACAGTTGTGAATGTGGGAGATCCAGAGAATCAGTAAAAAAACTTACCCAGGTGCAAGAGAAAGCTTTAGAGAGCCTCTGAAGTCCCCAGGAGGATCAACGCTAATCATCCTTCCAAAAGTAATGTCACACTCGGTCAAGAACATGACACAAATAGGCTTTCCAAACCAAGGTGGCCACATACGAGGCATTGAATGATCCCCCTAGGAAAGAAAGAAAGAAAGGAAAAAACAGAACACCATACCATTAGCTTCAAAGTTCAGCTCAATCTATACAAAACCATCAGAACATCTTTACCTACCTCATTGTAGACATCAATAATGCAAGAGTCTGGTTTTGCAGTCATAACTTGCGAGTCAACCAATCGATCAATAGCATCTTGCAGCAAGGCAGGAATAGCTTCTATTCTCCGATCTGCTAAAAGCTCAATAAACTTAAAAAGGAAGTAATCCATCAAAATAAATAAATATATATTCCATTACTTTAAGTGTGCATTTGAGTGTTTTGAACTGTGGGGAAGGATCAAGGAGAAGGGTCATCATAGAAACATGCCTTTGGAAGTCCCTGCAGAAATTTCATCATCTAGAGGTGCATCTGCAATTGGAAGGCCCAATTGAATCATCTCTCTGCCATGTCCCTTCATGGGTTTTTTTGAAGCCACATATGTCTGACCTGCTTCTTGTAAATTATCACAAAATGGTTCAGCTATTACTGATATTTGAATGCCCCAATACAATTCTTGAGAATATCCAGCATCCAAGAAAATAAACTACCAGACTAAAACAGCATCCAATTGTTAAACTCCTTTTGTCTCATCATTTAAATAAACAACGTACTCATCTTATTCATCCAAGGCAGGTAAAATTAAGTTCATTTCAAACAGTCAAAAATTCAAAATAGAGAAACCCTAAAAGCAATGATGGAGCCAACTTAAAACAATCACCCTATTTCTACCTGATCAAAACATTTGTAACATGCTGACTACAAGAATGTTAAGAATAAAATATATAAATAAATCAACATACTAGATTTACCGTCCAGATATAATTATAAAGTGGGCCGGAAAGGAAGCTAGCTGTATTATCACTAAACTACACAACATAACATTGACCCAATCCCCATCTAGTCCTACTTAATTGCAAGCTTTTGACAAATTCATAAAAGTTGGCAGATCCAGTGTTGTCAAGAACCTAGGCGTGCCTACACCTTGCGCCTTAGCATTATACAACAAAAAAGCCTCAGAACCTTCCAGGCGAGAACCATTTGATCAGGTGCACGCTTGGTGCGCCTAGGCACGCTTTTTTTGTAAGGCAGTAGGCATAAAAAGTAGCCCACCTAATTAAATTTCTCTTTAATTTCTTTTATTTTTCACTGTACTTTTCATTTGATATACATGTACTAGCAAGAAAGGGATAATATCACTCTCTATATTTCTCAATGTTTGAGCATTCAACAACAAACATTGACCATAAGGAAATCATGCATATTGACCAATAGAAAATTTGCATGTTTTGTAGATAAACTAGATCACAGTTTAGAGCTTACTATATATATTAAGCTTTATATAGAAAATATGCACACAGACTTGCAAAAACTCACACATAAACAAATTGCGCTTTACTTCACGCAAGCTAACACTTTTTATGTGCCTTGCACCTGAGGCAATATAAGGGTTCTAGCACCTTGTGCCTTTGACAAAACTGGGCAGATCAAGGTTTCCCAATAGAACATGCCAAGCAAGCACGCTAAACAATATTTGCTTAAAACAAGGATGAGCCATGCTTTTCCAGTCACTTATATTCAAAACCACGACATTGATTGCAGCATGCATTTGAAGTACACGTCAAACTGAAAAACAGCTAAGAAATTCTACCAAGCTAAATAGACAAGTCAGTTAAGCAAGGAAAAAACTAGAAGCTTCCAGGATCAAATACAATTTGGATTGAATTACTTCCTTCTAGCTGAACCGAAAAAAAAAAAACAAAAAAAAAGGAAATTTTAAGGGAACTTGCCTTGAAACTGCCCTCTTTTCCCTGCAGCCCTCAAGTCATTTACCAATGAGACAAGATCTAAAACTTCCTTCTCATCCAACAGTTCCTCGTACAATTTAAGCCCATCAACAACATTGACCTTAAAAGAAAATATTTGCCCATAAGAAGTAGAAACAGAATAGGGGGAAAAAAGAAACAAGAAGCTATGAGTCAGTGGCGAATCCAGGGGGGCTGGCCCACCCCTAAAATGGAAAATTTTCTATTTAGGCCCCGTTATAGTTTATAAAATTTTAAATTAGTAATGGTAAATGCACTTTCTCCCCCCCCCCCCCAAAATGATAAAAATTTGATTTAATCCTTTAAAAATTATAAACATGGTGAAATTACTTTTTTACTATCGTAAAAATATACAATTTAATTCCGCCCCAAAAAAAAAATCTAGCTTCACCCCTGCTATGAATCCCCCCAGAATTTCACAAAGCATCATCATAAAAGTTATACAGAATTACCATTTTTCCATCAAACATCTCATTACCAACAAAAGTTTTTGGACCTTTAGCCAGATTCTGCTTTTCACTCTCATTTTGGGCAGAATGTAAATCATTCACTGAAAGATCATAGATGAAAAACTGTTAATATAACAAAACATAGTGGAACTAAATGTCAAACCATAAGGAATTATTCAAAGCAATCAAAATGACTTGGTTCATCATATGGTGCAGCAGTTGAACTAAAGGTGCAACAACTAAATGTCCTACCCAGTTTATTCTCAACTTTCCAAGCTAAACAGGAAACAGAGGAATTTTTTTTCTTTAAATAGATAAGTAGATAAATTTGGGTAAGTTCAAGTGTACGCGAAAAGGAATCTGGTGCACATAAAAATTAAAGCAACTGATATCATACATAGTGCAGCTTCAACTTTCAAGACGTTCTAAGTGCAAAAAGCAACAAATCACCAGAGTAAAAGGATGTACCTTTACAGCTGGATGTGCACCCACCATTTACTTCCTCAGTTCCAGGTTCCGTGTTTCCAGGTATAGTTCCTACCGAACTCCCTGACTTTTTTAAGCTGCTATCAGCTTGAGGCTTAGAAGCAGCATCTGGGTTCAAAGCCCAAAACAAGGAATGTAAATCGCAAAACATAGATTGTCAAGAACAACACATAATTACAATTAATGGGTGTCAACTAACTTTCTTTTGAACATTAATTATTATCCAATGTGCTATGGCTAAGAAAAGCTTGAAATTGTATCCAAAAAACCTTCATTAAGAGCAAATAAAAAATACCTGGAACATAAAGTTAAACCAGAATGACTGCCTATTGGGATACCTGTAACATTAAACCCCATCCAGAACACATTTCTAATGAAATTTGTCAAGTTCCTACTGGGATTCCTCTGAAGATAAAAGCATGTCAAATAAATATTCTACACAATATGAAACTTGAAGTTATTTATCGCATCAAGTACACCCTGACATGTGCACATAGAACTAATAGCAAATTTTATATGAACCTTATCTTGTGACTTCTATATAAATGGAAGTTTTTTACCAGCAAAGGTGCTCTAGACTGAGGTCCAATGGATCAGGGTGAAAAACATATTAGATTCTTGAAGTATGATATGGCCATTATCAAATCCGGCCTTTCTTCTAACTGTTGTTCTTTTCTTGGGAGCTGGCCATGGATATCAACTAGGAATTAGTGGATCACTATTGGAGGGAAAGGTGTTACTTGGAGGGTGAAGTCAAGTGGGTGTAAAGTTTGATTTTTCTTGAACAGAGAGGATTGATGTGGTTTTAATTTATCCTAATCTAACTTCGGGTTTATATTAGGCATAAAAATATCTTATTATATCCATGTACAAAGTTACTAATTATGCATCTCACATTATCATTTACCATAATAAACCATACGAAAGAAAAACAACAAAGCGCGAAATAGTTATCAAATGCACATCTCTTATTTTTCTGTCACCCATCTCTCAACCATCTCTCAAGTGGGTGTAGGTATGATTTTTTCTAGAACAGAAAGGAGTTGATGAGGTTTTTAACCTATGCCATTCAATTAACTTTTGGTTTATATTGAACATAAAAATAACTTATTATATCCAAGTACCACACACACACACACAAAACAGAGCACAGACTAGCTATTAAATGCATGCCTCTTACTTTGTTTTCACCCATCTCCCACTATGCCACTCTCAGATGTAAAAAGTACCTGCCTTTAATTTTATATAAATCCACTTGCAAACAAATAGTGCAACTTTCAATTAGGTAGGTATATACATATTAAGGTCAAAGCGGGAAATAGAGAATCTGATAGCAATTTCCAAATAAGAAAGCTTGTTTTAAACATTAAATAAACAATTTCTTGTTTGGGATAATATGTCTAATCCAAGAAAGAAACATGTATATGGCAACACCAAGCTTTTTAATCAAGGAAATAGTTGATAAGTCAACAAAATCAACACCCAAAATCCCATTTAGAAATACAACTTTCAATCATCCCAATCAGAAACCAAAAACCAAACATAAAAAGATACAGAATACAAGGTAACATTCACTGAAAAATTTAATGTTCACACAACGTAAATAAAAAAGATAAAGAAAGAAACATAAACCAAAAGTTACCTTTTATATCCTCCGAGACTGCTGAAACTTTATCCTCCCCACCCGATTTATTGTCATCACGTTTCTCAGTCTTTCTATCGTTTCTGTCTGAAATTGTGTTAACAGTCAAATTCGCATCATTATCCACGCCCGAATTCTGCATTTCTTTAGCCACCTCTAACCTATGCCCCTTAAACCCAAAGCCAGATCTTTTGTACTCTTTGCCCCCAAGTTTCCCTTGATCATAAGGCCTTTGTCTCCTTCTCCAGGAGACCTGTTGAAGCGCGTAGGAGACCTCAGCAACAGAAAAGTACTGCTGCATATGAAGCACGGGGTTCCAATTAGATCTCCTTTGTTGAATGCAAGCAATCACGGCTTCATACTCCCCTACTTCTCCAACCTCACGCAAATGTTGACAAAGAGAGTCAATCATAGCATTGGCGGCGGCGAATTCCCCTCGCAACCAATAGATGAAGCCATCACGCTCATCGGGGAACCATTGCCGAGGATGGTGCTGGTGGATCTCACCTCCAGCAGCTCCACCTCCGCCGCCGCCAGCTCCTGCAGCTGGAGGAGCAGCAAACTGCATTTTATCAGATAAAACTACATTTCCCGATGGCATTGCCATTGAGAAAAACTCCCTAACCAATCGAGGAAAAAGAAATTTAAAATACCCCCAACTCAGATCTAACTAATTCAAATCCCAAAAATCCAACCAACACTAAAAATTAATTTAAAATAAGATAGAATTAAGTGAAAGAAAATTGAGCAATTGAGTTTTAATCTTCGATTCCAATTGGATCTAATAAAATATTTAGAATGAGAAAAAAAGTAAGGAGAAAATGGTGGTCTAGTTTAGTCAGATCTGGAAGCTAAGTCTTTGCAATGCTCTTCTTTTGTTGTGTGATGGGCGTGTGAAGTTACAGTAAAAGAAAAGTGTGACGTGAAGATGGGGAGTGTCAATGCTCAATTTTTTTAAAATAAAAACACATCTAGGGTTTGATTTTTTTCATTATTTTAAGTTGAAAAGGGAAAAACAAAACTAAAAAAATTGCTTCTTCGTTACGCATGTGGGTGGGCTTAAATGGAGTCCAAACTTTTTTTATTTTTCAATGATTTATATGTATATTTTGAGATTTAAATAGAGTGGTTTAAGAACGTATACAATGTGCGAAGAAGCTGAATCACACATGCATAATATTTTGTTTTTATTCATAATTCGCAAATTGAAGGATATTAAAATTTTATGGTTAAAGGTTTATTTTGATGTTTTATATATAAAGAATTTTTTTATTTTAATTTTTTTGAATTATAATATCAGAGTAAAATTCAAACGATTCAAACTCAAATCGCATCCGAGATAATGAATACCCTTAACCATCAAGCAATAGTGTGAAATTCAAAGTATGTATTTTCACTTAATTTTTAGATTTAAGCGCGGAGGCAACCACTAAACATTTTTAAAAATTAATTGAACCCCTAAAAAGCATTCATTCATTTAATGTATTAATTAATATAATAGAACTGATGAAATGAAAAATAAATGTTCCAAAAAACAATTTGTTGTTAACGAATTTGGATAATCCTCAACAACACAAATTACATTATCTTATTTTACTAACATTTCAAAAATGATATGGTTTAAAAGAACCCTAATCCATCATTGGATTATTGAGAAGAAATAAAGTGGAACATTTGTAGAATTCACACCTTCGATCAAAAGTCTGAAAAATGATCTCCACAGGATTTTCCAGGTTTCAAAGAAAAGCAAAATATATCTAAATTTTGAATAATAATTTATTTTTTCGGTACATGTTTGTAAAAAGAAAAAATCAACATTGATACTTAATGGAAACAATTTGAGGAAAGATTCATCCATGATCTTATGGAATATTTTTATGATGGTACTTGAGATTTATTGATTTAGTATGTTTAACCATTGTCATAGATCATTATACGATTTATCCTATTCGTTCTACATTTTTTTCATTACTTTTTGTTTTGCAACTCATGCTTTGTAATAAGGTATAATGTAATCATATTTATTGCGGATATTAGTAACAAACACACGAATTCTAGAATTCGCTTTCACCACGTGTAAGATTGATCTGTTGTAATTTGATATCTCAAATTAGGCTCCTCGACACTCTTAATGAGTTTATTCTCGAGTAATTTAATGTCTTTTTCATGGTTTTCATTTATTTTTCGTTCTTTAGCTTTAATAAGCTCTTCAAGCATTTTATGCTTATTTTGTCCTATTTTGAGACCTAAATTGGCTAAGGGTGCCATTTGGACCCTAATGAGTGATTGAGTGGTGTAGGAGCATGTTGGTGACCCAAAATTGAATGGAAACCATGCCGCTAGCATAGGTATTGCGACATCGCTGTTTGAAGGGAACAAAAATGACATTAGAGGTAGTTTTTATCCACCTAAAGCACCAATAAAATAAAAGACATATAGGGATATTTTGGTCATAAAAATAGGGTTATAACCAGTTTTAAAAGCCACTTTTGGTTGAATGAAAAGGGGAGACTCTTTTTGCTTTGTTTTCTATCATCTTTTCCTTAATTTTAGGTTAGGGTTAGGATTTTTCTTTTCATTTTTAGTTTAGGTTTTCTTTTTTCTTTTTAGAGTAGATTTTATTCTTGTAGTTTTCTTTCTTCTTTCTTGTAAAAGTCTTTGTAAATGAAAATGGAGGAAGCTTTTAGGTGTCATTGGTTCCACATCTAAATGAGCATTTCTTATCCTTATCTCTATATTGTGCTTATTAATTGTTCAATGAAATATTTGTTTGGATGTTAATCTTCATTATGTGCTAAATTATTGGACGGTTGGTTGATTGTTAGCTTAAGTTAATGTCTATTCTTGATTGATTGGTTGTTCGATTATATCGAAATGCTTAATACGTTAAAATTGACTCCTCTAGCGGAAAACATAGATAAATGAGACCAAGATGAGAGTTTATCCTTAGATAGTTCGATATAATCGTGCTTAAGTGAGACCAAGAGGTAATCTTAGGTGGTATCTTTTAGTCTAGGATGAGACCGAGAAGAGATTCCTAACTAAAAGTGGAAACCAATATAATCGGTGTAGGTTCATTAGTTTAATTAGCACTCAACTAATCAATCGACCATCATTTAAGCATTTACTTTATCTAAAATATTAGGGAAAAAGTTTAGCTTAGTTTAATTTTAGTTTATAAAAAATTTTATTTGGGCTTGCACTAATAATTTCTGACTCGATTAGATTAGTAATTGCTTAACTTGTGATTAACTTGATAAACACATTTACCCACTTAGCAATCCTTTGGGTTCAATCCTTGGGATACTTGAGTGTCACATTGGCACTACAAAAATTACAACTGACACTATATGCTTGCAATTAAAACCCACTTTTTAAATTGTTTCATAAAGTTGTTTGTCTTTCTGCACACAAGGGCATGTGAGTCAAGTTGTTGGCACCTGATCTGCCACAAATCGATGTGGCAAATCAGGTTTTTTTAACGCGCTTAAGGATCTTTTTCTTGAGCAAAAGAAGAGTTTTTAGTATAGTTTTTCGTTATTTTTGTTATTTTCATATTTTTGGGTAATAAGTGAAAATATCTCTTTTTTTGTCTATTTTTTGTCCCAAATTGGACAATAGTGTCATTTGGAGGCCTAACGTGTGTTTAAATGTTGTATGGAGGTGGCGGAGGTCAAAAATGAGCGAGAACGACACCTAGAGTAAGGGTATTGTAACACCCTATACTCGGCTCGGTCGCCAAGCCCGAGTAATAGAACACTACACCACCATCACATATCACATACTTTATAAATCATCCCAAAAGTAAGCGAACAATATTTGTTTTGTTATTTATTTGAATTTTAAGTCAAAACTTACCATAACCATCATTTAAGCATGCTAAACATACATGGAACGAACTTAAAACAGGAATTGTACATGCTTTTAAGCCACTAATCAAAAATTCTAAAGAAATCACATAGGTATGATACTGAGTCAAAGGTATCGATAATTCTCCTAGATGGTATTGATACCACTCAAAAAATTGGTACCAAATTAGCATTATGTTGCTCATCTAAAATAAAAACCCAAGAAAATATCGGTACATTTCAATAAGTATCGATTTTATTACCCCAAGTATCATTTTTAAAACCCAAATATCGATTCAACATGTAACTTTTACCACATCAAACAATTGTCAAAACTGCTATAATAACAGTGCAAAACATCGAAAATATGTCTGAACAAGAATCAACATATCAAGCTTAATATCCATAAATCCTAAGAGCAATAAAGTCATGTAAACATCCAAAATCTAGAAACCCACGTGTTTAAGTTACTTTGATTACTTAAATTGATTGAAAATATCCTTGATTGAATTGCATGTGGGGTAAGAACGGAAACACATTGCCTTTACTCTAAAGTTTTCTTGCAGGAATATGCCTTGGATCATTTCTCTGCCACTCACACATTTGGTTTTGTTTGTGTATGTTAGGTTCGATTAGATATGCCTCGTAGACATGTCAATGTGAGTGTGAATGTATTCATATATTCTGAGTGTATTAGCTAATAAGTAGAGAATTCCAATAGAGACTATTAAATTAGGAACAACAGTTATGAGTTCTTTAGACGAGAATGTCGTAGTGAATAGAGGAAAATGTTAGCAAAGTTATCGTAGGATAGTTTGTGGTAGTGAATAAGATCTTCAACAAAAGCCATAGGAAGTTAAGAGAATAGGAATCAGAGTGTGCAACGAAAGTGTGATAGTTGGTTTAAAAGTAGAAATAGCATATTTTGTGATTAAGCAAGTGACGTGTTAGCAGGGAATTTCGAGGACGAAATTATTTTTAAAGGGGGAGAATTGTCACACCCCAAAATTAGGCATAGGAGTTTTGAGGGTAAATTAGAAATTTTGGCTCAAATTAGGTTCGAAAATTTTGAAGTGTGGTAACCCAAAATTATTTCGACTATAGCTTTTTAAAAATCAAATAAATTTTTTAAAATAAAGTAGGAAAGACCTTTAATTTTGAATATGGACTATTTTGTAAAAATGGCTCAAAATAGGAATTGTTTTAAAGAAAATAAACCAAGTTTTAAAATCAGTCCAATTTAACCTCTTTTTCACCCTATTTTGACGTTTAAAAAGGAAGAGAGCATTCTTAACCTATTTTGTGCCGTCCCTTGAAACCCTAAACTTCATTCATCTATTTTGATCTTCCAATTTTGATTCTCAAACTCCATTCTTTTGATTTCTATTATCACCCAATCAATAAACCTAACACATTTTTTTATAGACCCGTTAATGTTAACTCATAACTCATATGTTTGTTGTAAAATTTTCCCGTTTTATTGATTCCCTTCTTTCTCGAGATTTGAATTGGTTAGTTGCCTAATTATGTTTCAATTTTCTAAATTGCTAAATTTTATTTTGTTCTAAAAAAAAAAAGCAAAAGCAAAAAAAAAATGTTTGATTGAGCTTGAATTGCTAGTTTTATATTGTGTGAAAAAAAACTCATTTTTATTCTTTAATTATTATTGCCGTAAAGTCTATTAATTTAGCAATTGATTGTTTTTCTAGTTTGGTAACTTATCAACTCGATCCTCGATTATAACCAACTTTTCTGGCTTTTTCCATACCCTTAACCTAAGCCCTATTACAACCTTTTGAAGATCTCTTGATTAGTCTGTAATCTCATTCTATAGTGGTGGAGATTTGACTTTCAAGCAAGTCTGTGGTAATGGCATTTCTCATTTGACTGTTGACTGCATATTTAATGAACCTTAAATGCTTTGAGTGCTTTAGTAAATCTTTGTGAGGATGTCAATTCTTGTTGATTTTGAATTTAATGTAATTATTTAGATAAGGGGAGACACCTAAATTTTTGTGCTTTAAAAATTTTAGCTTGGACTACTTGAATCTTTAGTGTCCTTTTGGTTGAATTCCTAATGCATAATTATTTACGAATTATCTTAAAGCATATTGATGAAAATGAAAAATTAAGAAAGCTAACTTGAATGTGGGTTGAGAATTTTGCTTGAGGACAAACAAACGATTAAGTGTGGGGATATTTGATAAATTCCAAAAGTAACATCTTTTAGCCTCATTCTTAATGCGTTTTTGGATGATTATTCGAATTAAAATGGTAATTTTATACTCCTAATCTGTTAAATTCATGTTTCTATACTTAAGAGAGCATTTGGGGAGCGAAAATTGAAAAATTATAGAAAGTTTTAGGAGCTACACGGGCTGGACACATGGCCGTGTGAGCCACACGGACTGCCACATACCCACATGCCAGACTGTGTGGATTTCCTGAATCACATTCCAGACACGTAGAAAAATGTAATTTTTAGGTTTTTTTGGGCATTCTAAGACTTATACATACCAAATATAAGAAGACGAGAGTAAGGCGTCATAGAATACTCAAGAAAACAACTCAAAAAACACCATTGAAGCCGACTCTAAAGCAAATTTCCATCAAGATTAAAGATCTTCTTTTGATTTCTTTGAAATTTATTATGAGTTTCTTTATTTCTTGTGGTTATACTGCCTTTGAGATGTCTTTATTTGCGATTATGAACTAATTTTCTAAATATCTAGGGGAGATGAACCTTATGATGAATTCTGTCTTTTGATTTTTATTTTACGCAATAAATACTTGGTTCTTGATCTCACTTCTATGTGTTTAATTATTGATTTAATATTTTTAGACTATTAATCCATGTTTGATGTGCTCGAATAGATGAGGAAAAATATTTGTTTAAGAGTAGATATAACATAATTGAGTGGAGTTACATGCAATCCTAGAAATAGGACGACATAAATCTACTCGATTAGAGTTAAATCTAATAGGGAGATCTATAGATCGAGTTAATGTGATAATAGGGATTTTAATTAGAAAGAAATTTCAATTAATCAACCTACAGTCAGTTGCTCTTAGTCTTTGAATGAGATATTAGCATGATTTAGGGATTTCTACGGATCAAGATACTAAGTGAAGAAATTGTTTAATTTAGATTGATAATGACAGATAAAATCTAGGTGAATTATCTATTGGGTATTGTATCACTTCTTGATTATTTTCTCGATTATTTTCTTAATTTGTTCTTTGTCGTGTTCTTTAGTTAATTAATTTAGTTAATTTTAGTTTTAATCAATCACTCCAATTTGTTGGTTAAATAATAGAAAGACGATAATTACTAATACTTTTAGTCTTCGTGGGAACGATATCTAAGTTCACCATAGCTATTCTATTAATTGATAGGTGCACATGACTTTGTCAAATTTTTAGTTGGTTTCGTGGACATCAGAGCCGTTCGAGTTTTCTATGAGTAAGGTAAAAGATAAGGAAAAGCTAGTTTAAGCTTTCAGCAATTAGGTGAAAGCATGATCAGTGAGTGTTTGGAATCATTGCTAGTAGACACGATTCATAGTGTTCATTAAGAGCTTAGGAATATCCTAAACCCATATCTTAAGTTTTTAGTGTAAGCTTTCTATTTCTATTGTTTTATTTTGGCAAATTATGTGAGTATATGAATAAATGTGGATTGATTATTATGATGCGATATTGTGTTATGAGATATGTGTGATGACTATTATGAATTGTATTGTGCTATGGGCATGATATAAATGCCAAATGACAGTGATAATGATATGCTAATGATACAAATATGCAGCAAAAGTGAGTGATATTTCGATATGTACAAACGTGTTGAATTGTGGAATATGATATTATTATGACAGGTAATATGTGAGAATACTTGTATATGATATATGATGTACTGATATTAATGCACACATATGTGGTCGGATATGTGATAGCTCAATGAAGATTATTGTGGCACTTAAAGTGCAATTAAATGTGAATTTAATAAGCATACAATGTGTACAAGTTTGGGATGTAAATTGATAAATATGAACAGAGATGATGTGCACTAAATCAGTAAGTAAAAGTTTGTAATTGTGGATATTTTGGCCTTGTGATCTCTTGAAACCATTATATATAGTTGACATGTCATAGGATTGTGAGTACTCACCTTTGTGTTTTGAGATTTGAGCATTGAGGCCCTGGGACAGTTTGGAGAGATAAAGGAATGTCAGTCAAGCTCCATTCATTGCGATATGTTAGTGTGTTGGAGAGTGTTAGCTAAATGCTATGCTTTGGGGATATGTTCGACTTTACGAGTCATTTGGTGTGTTAGAGATCTATGTATCCAATGTGTGGTGATAGAACCCACTTTTATGTTTCATAGCCTCAAGTGCGAAATTATTTTAAATGTGATATTATATTTTGCGATAATACAATCTGAGATGGATGCATAAACATGTAATTAATATGCTAAATGAGTCGATTTAAGTTTCATGAAAATGTTAGTATGTTCTCATGGTAATTTTTTATGTAATTGAGGTTTAGGTTGTTTTCATTCAACTTGTGAATGCATGTGAATATATAAGCTTGAATTGTGAGTTATTAAAGGATGTATACAATGTTTAGTTTTGATGAATTATTGTAAAATAAACTATTTGTATACAAGTTGAGTGTAGTTGTACATAAGAGTATATGCTAGTTTTATGATTTAATGAAGTGTGAATATGTTGTCGTGACTTGGTTAGAATATGGTTGTGAACGTGTTGTAGTATGCTCTTGTTTAACCTTTGATATTGTGTATACTTCGTGATTATTCCAATATCCACTAAGCTTGTTTAAGCTCACCCACTCTTTCTAATTATTGCAGATATTTAGCGTTTGCGGTGTGAGCAGTGTGGGGATACCAAGGAAGTGATCGTAGTTACGGTTTAGTATTTGCATAGGTAGTATTAATATTATTCTTTGCATTGTGGGGATAAGGCAATGTAGTTAGATTACAATAAATTATTATTATAGTCCTCATGATATTTTATGGGTTTAGTTTTCTAGCAGTTTTGATGGATGTTATAATTATTTCATTTGCATTGCGTATGATGTGTGATGGTGGTGTGATATCCTAATATTTAGGCTTGCCAACCAGGCTGAGTATAAACTTTATATGCCTAATTTTAGGGTGTGATAAGTATTGTGATATCCAACCTTGGAATCGCGATACCTCCAACAATGTAGAAGACCAAGGATTCCCTTCGGTGGTATCGCGATATTCCCTTTAGGTATCATGAAATCCACCTCCCAAGGAAGGCCCCAAGTTTCAATACCACCCAAGCTATCGTGATATCCTCTTCATGGTATTGCGATATAACCTTTGTCAAAGGGACAAACTTGGACAAGATAGGTAGTCTCTGTCTGCACACCAATCACACAAGGCCCATGTAGGGGAATTTTTGGCATCAAAAAGTCATCTGAATACACTTCAAAACAACCAAAATTTGTTGAGGAGGATAGACACACACATTAGCTTAGTTTTAGGTTTAGTTTTCTCTAGGTTTTCTTTAGTTTTTCTCTACACTTTTCTAGGAGTTTTTATTTTTTTCTTCTTCTACCTTAGATTAGAGTTTATTTTTCTACATTTATTTCTTGTTCTTGTTGTTCTTAGTGTTAGTTAACTTAGTTACCACTATGGCTCAGGTTTATTTACATTTCCAGTCTCTATACCTTACTTTCAAGACTCTTTAAGCTTTAGTTTAATGTATTTGAATTTATTTTACTTTAAATATGTTAAAGCTTGTTCCTTTTATGTTTCTTGCCTTAGATTTCTCTGTTAAAAGCTTTTGGTTTGATGCTATTTAAGTTTTCTTGCATAAAAATCTTAACTTTTATATTTTTCTCAAGCTTTACTTTCATAGCTGCCTTATTTTCCATGTTTATGTTTATCTTCCTTACTTTGAGCATTTGTAGCTAAACCTTTAAGAAGGTTAGTTGATGAGATGTGGGCAAACTAACATCTCTTGGGCAAAGGACTAAATCATAACATATTGGACTAATTTAAATAGAATTAAGGATATAGGTAGTGACGCCCCCAAGGGAATATCAAGATAAAGTGAAACTGGAAGGTAATCTTCTTACGCACCCGTTCGTTAGTTCTAGATTAATCGGTGAGATTGGAAGATAAACAAAAAAATAATTTGTCAAAGTCGGTAAAATTGAGATCGGAAGATAAAATAGAGCCACTTGGTAATTTACGCGATTTATGTCCCTAGGTTGAGAATTGGTGAACTACATCTAAATCAACCAAACCCCATTAGTTTTCTAGATAGTCCCCCTAGTTTTACATTTCTTACAATTTATTCCTTAGAGTGGAATATTTAATTTTCTTGCAAACTCATGTTTTTATGTATTGTTGCACTAAAACGTTAATGTTTCTGATTTAAAATAAGAGCCAATTAAACTAATGTTCTTATTAATTCTTGGAAACATATTTGACTTATAATTTACTTTTCAAAAATTCAAGTACAGATTATGTAGCAAAAAATTCTGATTACTTTAGTTTGTTCAACCAGTGCATGAGCATAGGTATGATCAAATGATGCAATGCAAAGGTCCCTACCCAACCATCCGCTATGCAACATATTTGTCCATCCAACACACCAAATAAGGTTATAGTACCTTTTATCCAACCAACACACCAAAATTGCGATCATTAGCCACCAAAGAATGATGCAGACAAGCTGCCAGATTTATTGCGGAAATACCGCCAAAAATAGATAATGCTGTTTAACTGCCAAAAATGTATATATGTAGATAAACAACTTATCCAACCCTACACACCATTTTGCGGTCAAGCCACCAATATTGCAAATCATTAAACTGCTAATTCTTCTTTCCTTCACAATCATCTCAACCCCAATAATATGTACATGACACACAATGATGTAAATCAAACTCAATACTGAAGCAAAAATCAATTAAGTAGACATGTTTTCAACATGTTATCTGATTTAATCAATTAAGTAGGCAAGCTTTCAATACACATCTAGTGATAGAAACAGTAAGCATGGTTTAATCATACAATCATATTTCTAAAGAACGATAGGCATGGTTATTCATGCACTTGATATAGTAATAACAGTAATCATATATTAACATTCAGTCAAAAATACAATAATAGTATCACACCACAACTTTCACAATATATATGTTTCAGATTTAATAATTCAATAACCATAAACACGATTTTTGACCATTGAATAGGTCATTGTTAAAGATACTTACCTTAGGCATCACCAAACCCATATTAGCACATTCAGCCATCACTACGACATCATATAATCTATCGTTTGTTTATACCATACTATTATTTTACACGTTCCATAATCATAGAACACTCAAGGTTTAGTCCCACACTGAATTGATCACTTCACTATTTAGGTCTTTTACGTACCTTGTACCTGATTTCCACCTTTTCTGTGGGTGGTTTAAACCATATCACCATAAACATTGCAATTTTATTTATGGTCAAATTTAACGACATATTTTTACGTAAATATAAATGTTGTATACATTCATCCATGTAAAGGTTAGGACTCACACAATCATTTAATCACAATAAAGGTCGTTTAGCGTTCGGCCATGCACAACTCAACACGTACAATGATTAAAATACACATAAAATCATTTCAATAAACAATATACCACCCAAAGGTAAGACCCACACAATCATCATATAATATTTACCACATGCATATAATATATCATTTTTAAATACCAATACACACAAAGATCAAACCCACACCTAATTTTTGTAGATTCAATACAAAACTAAATGCCTTCCAACGCCCACTTTTGGACCTAACTAGATCTATCTCGGATCAAAATTTTCTACCACGCACAACCAAGAACGATTAAGATCTGGACAGTGGCACAACAAAGGTCGGGACAACAAAAGGGGAAAATAGAAAGAAAGAAAGAAAACTTGCTAGCAGGATTTTATGCAAAACCCCAAAAGAGAAGCAGAAAACAGAAAAAGAAAGGACATAAGGAGGGGGACAACTGTAACAACTCATTTTTCAGTGGTGTCGAAAATAGTGGTTTTGAGGCTACCAAATCCAACAAGTAAGTTCGTAAATATTATTATTTAATATTTATGAGTCAAATATGGTTTTAAAATGGTTTTTGATATAGTGATTTTTGTTATATAAGCGATTTCTTAAATTCAAGTGGTTTGACCCTAAGGTCAAATGGTTGTAGAAAATGAGGTAACGAGACCTCGTTTCTATAAGCCGAACCATGAATATTTTTATAAATATTTAAGGAGTGGCATTAATGTGGTATTAAAGTTTCATCAAAAAATTTTAACGTTTCGATGGTTAATTAATTAAAAAGGACTAAATTGTAAAAAATGTAAAATTTAATCACTATTTGGTTTGACTGATTAAATGGTTAATTGAATAAAGGAAAAGGGACTTAAATGGTAATTAGACCATTCAATGTGTTCGTGGGCCATGCAAGAGAATCAAGAAGCGAACAAGGATAAGGAAGAAAATGTGATTCCCAAGAGGACTTGGTCGCATAATAAACAAAAGGCATGTCCAAGTGTCGGGAACACTGAGGAAACACCATCGGTGGTGTAACTGATCGCTCGAAGTTGAATATTTAATTCACTACTTGTGGCGAATGAACAAAATATTGTAAATGTTTGACTTACCGAGCATAGAATCCGCGCATTTTTCGCATTTAGATTAGGATTTTTATTTATGTTGATTTAATTTTGGACTTGGTAGGTAGGATTTTTCAGGATTGAGATAAAAATGGATGATTTTTTTTGTTTTTTTGGGATAAGTCCAGTGATATCGCGATATGCAAGGGGGTATCGCCATTTATTGGATAGTTTTGAAAAGGGTCAAAAAATATTTTCGATATCGCGATATCAAACCTCTAGTATCGCGATACCCTTGGAATTTCAAAACTAAAAAATTTTGGTTTTACATAGTGATATCACGATACCCAAGGTTGGGTATCGCGATACCTCAAACAGACTCAAAAGTGAGGGGTCCAAAAACAAGGGATATCGCGGCACGCAATACCCGATCTCAGATATTGTGACCCGCGTGTTTTAGAGGCTTTTTAATCCACTAAACACCCCAAAATCCCCATTCTTCTCATTTTCCCCCAAATCCTTCACCCTAAATCCCTAAAAAATCTTTCCCTTCTCTATTTTCTCTCCATCTCCCTTTCAAATCGGTTTAAATTTCTTTGAAATATTTCTTCTTTTTGCTTTCTTTTTCTTGCTTATTTCTTCCTTTGCAGGTTTTACACTCATTTCGTGTGGGAACATGAAATTTCATCAACTCCATCAACAAACCCATAACATGGTTTAAGTTTCCCATTTCTTCTTTATTTTACATTTCATATTGTGGCCTTGGTTGTTATTATTGCTATTTTGTTCTAGCGTTAGTGTTGATTGATTGTGACTTATTTAGTTAGCACATATATTATAGTAGCTTGCTTAGAAATTTATAATCATGCCCCTTAGAGCTAAACAACGTATGAAGTCCCAACCCGAACCACTCTGTCATCGGAGTTTTCTCGAATAAATTTAAATCGAAAGAGGCCTAAGCCTTTTTCGCAAGTATTCAAGGACAAACTTTTATCCTTGAAAGAGGCTTCGACCCTTCAGCTTCGGATTGCGAAGAGGTTTGAGACTTAGTCCATTTTCATCAATGGATGTATTTTGTGATGGTGCCAACTAAATTTGCTGTAATACTAGTTGTTTTGGAGTTTTATTCCAATTTAAAATTTTCTGGAAGGAACAAGGTGTATGTTCGGAACAAGAAAGTCGACATATCCCCTAATGACATTAGTGACTATTATGGCATCCCTCATTATGAGAGTGATGATTTATCCTCAATAACTTCGAAAATCTTGATATGGGCGTTGTATTAGCATTTCTAACCAATGGAACGGGGAATGGAAAAGAGAAAGGTATAATGACCACCCTTTATCTTTTAAGCAAGCTATTATTTTTTCATTTGCCAAATTATGGATGCAATTTGTTTGTATTCGTATTAGCTGTAGGACCCTAAACTTAACCCAATCTTCAAGCCCAAGCTACAGTGTGTTACAGTTGCTGCCGAAATGACTGCAAATAATTCACCACTAAATTATACAATTAATGTAACTAAATCAAACGAATATGCATTCCTCAATTATACTTAAGTAATTACGAGTTTCATTTATAAGCATCTAATAACATACAACTGATCAACCATAAATATATATTTGTACTAGACTATAAATATCAAAGTCCGATTGTAATATTATTTAATACCGCGAAATCCAACCTACTAGGTATATGCCAACATAATTAAGGATGAAACAACTAAAAATTTTTGAGACTGGGATTGTGGGTGGAATGCTGATGTCGAAGCTCGATAAAAAAATATTGTAGTAAATCTAACATGGGAACGAAGAAAACAAACCATATGTTGAGTAAAGTTCTCAGTGGTTTTTCCATAACTTAAACCTGTAACAATAGTATAACCAATTCCTAAGTACAATAATTCAATCTTAAAATATCCATCAACCAAGCGTAATATAAATATAAGACTCCTTTAGGTAGATGCCCTTTTATATGCCATTGAGATTTGTATCACATTCCATATAACAATTAAATTATACAACTTTCATTATTTTTCATTTAGCCCTTATATCGATAATCAATTTCAACTATAGCCTTTTACTCAATAATTATTATTGATGTATTTCAAGAAAACCATTTAACAAGATTTTACTCTTGATTTCCTTATAATTTTCATCACATTCGAGGCACATAAGCCAAAAGAGAATGTGGTGTACTTTATCAATATAATGAATATTTCAAGAAAACCATTTAACAAGATTTTACTATTGATTTCCTTATAATTTTCATCACATTGGAGGCACATAAGCCAAAAGAGAATGTAGTGTACTTTATCAATATAATGAATATTCTTACTTTTCCCCCTTTTTGTACATCCCGTTCCATCCTCCTAAATAGTCGCAAAACCATTTTCATAGAATAATCATCTTTCTCCTTAAAGCACAAAAATTATCCTTGAACAAGTCTCAATTTCACATTTACAGCATAAAGGTCACAATAATACCAAATAATTGCATGGACAACATCAATCATAATACCGTAGTATCTTCCTCAATTTAAAAGTTTAATAATGTAGAACATCATTTTCGACAACATTAATAAGTCCATTTTGGAAAACATTTAAAATTTAATATAATAACATCTTTCGGATAGCATTAAAGACCAATAATCAACATTAACATGACTGACACTTTTGAGCAATAATAAAGGATACCTGGAAATAACAAGTCTATGGTGTCAAGTTTTACAGGGATCCAATGGTTTGAAGAGCCCATGTAATAAGTTTGTGATTTAGTTGAGTTGGATTATGTTAAAAATATGAGAGATTAATATAATCTTTTGAACCACCACAATTTACGCACTTTAAAACACATTTAAATAGAATATTAACACATTTTAAACAACATAGCATGATCAATATATGACATTAAGGCAGTAAATATACTTAAATTTTGGAATGAAATGAAATATCCTTTTCAAGTAGCATCCTTAGCAATTTTTCAATAGCATAATAATGCTTACTTTGAGACATTGAAGAAACACTTTAATTTAATTTAGGACAGCATAATAATACTCAATTTGAACCATTAAAACATTAGGTTAATTTAATTTAAGATAGCATGAAAATGCTCAATTTGATACACTAAAATAGCAACTTTAATTCAATTTATGACAGCATGAAAATGCTCAATTTGAAACACTAAAACAACAACTTGATTCAATTTAAGACAGTAAGGAAATGCTCAATTTGACGCACTCAAACAACAGCTTTAATTCAATTTATGATAGCATGCAAACAATAACAATACATAGCATTAAAATCAATAAACAGCAACTCAAGGATTTTTAAACAAGGGAGTATGAATGCTAATTTTTTAGCATTTGGTCAACATATAACCTTTATAAATAGGAGCCAAATTGTAAAAAAAATGTCAACCAAACTTCCCTTCATTTAAAAGAGCAGTTTATGGCTTTTAAATCAAGGAATTTATATGTTGAATTTTCAACATTTGGACAACATTAAACACTTCCAATCAGAAGTCAAATTTAATAATCCACAATCACATTTTCATTCATTTAGAATAGCATGTCAAAGAATTTAAAACAAGAGAATATGCATGCTGAATGTCTAGCATTCCCTTTCAATATTTCGAATATTCAAAAGCAAAAAGAAGAGTACAAATAATCAATTAATTTTTTTTGAACTTAATTCAAGATATATCTTCAACCGAACATTCATGTTAACTCACAATCAATGAGATATTAAGTAGAAGATACAGACCTTAAGGCCTTACCTGAATTCTCTCCAAATTGTAACTATCTTCAAGCAAGCTCCTTCCCTTTCTTGCTATTGCTTTGTCCCTTCCTCTTTAGCTACACATGCAAGCTCAATATATTACTAAACAATAATATTTACATGTACATCAACCAACCCTTAGCATGGAAGGAAAAGAAAATCCTAGATGAACTACCACATGCATTGCATGTTACTAGAAAGTAAAATTTCCTCCTTCACACTTCACCATTCGGCTAAACCTTAAAAATCCCTTTAACACAATAACTCAATAAAAATCAAATTCTACCCTTGTTGAAGAGCTTTAAGGAGCTTTACCGTGTTAATCAAAAGAATTTTGATATCTTTTTTTATTTTTTTCAAGCATGACACGATCTCCTTTCCCTCACAATTGCTCTCCTCTTCTCCTCTCCTATTCAAAACTCTCTTTCCCAAGTGGTTCTTCCCAAAAACAACCAAGGGTTCTTTCCTTCATTTTTTTCCTTTCCAAACGGTGGAGAGAAAAATAAAGAAAGTGGACGATGACACTTTTATTATGTTTTAATATATAATATAAATTAATTAATTGAAAATTTAACATCTTTTTCACCTAAAATCTCATACCAACCGTCCAATATTATAAAAAGATGGCTAATTGCCACTTTAAACCTTGAACCATTATTATTTAAGCCTTTTAGTTTAAAAAACTCAATAGCAATAAATTTTTGCGTTTTTTTTACGATTTAGACTTTGTACCTTAATTAGCTATCCAAACGACAAAATTAATGGATCAAGCTTTAATTAATCTTTAAACTAACTTCATAAATAATAATATTTACGGACTCAATTTATGGAAACAGGGTCCCAAAATCATAATTTTCAACTCCACTGACTTTAGGATCATTACACTTGTACCTTAATTTACTATCAATTAAACAAAATTACTAAACCAAACTTTAATATATTTCCATAATAGTCTCATAAATATTAAATATTAATATCTATGAACACAATTTATGAAAATGGCATTTCAAAATCATAATTTCTGAGACTATTGAAAATTGGATCGTTACATTAGCCCTCTTTTGAACACTAACACCATTTATGTATTTCGAGTGAGTCTTCTATATTGTATTTTGTAGAAAAAGCGAGTGTCCCTGGGGAAATAGATAATCAAGAAATTAGAAAGTGTGTTTTAGGTATAAAGGTTGGTATCTATTTCCCCCACCTAGTCACGAGCTTGTGCCGTTGAGCGGGGGTGGTAATGGATTCAACCGAGCAATTCCACCTCCCCACTCAGAGTATCATTGGGGACTTTATGCTTATGAAATTTTAAGATCTTCATAGAAAGAAAATACAAGAATGGAATTAAAGGCAAAAACAAAAAATAGAGATGCCTCCGACCGCACTGAAGAAATCTACGTAAGCTAAAATGAAAAATATCGATGAGCCTACACAATGGGAGCGTAGGTTAGGTTATGACGTGCACTACAACGTAAGACTCCTGGAATCTATAAAAATAGGCATTGACATGTTTGTGAAAAGCCAAGGGAGACAAGGCATAAAATGACCTGAATGGTCGAGTGACTCATTCGAGGGTAAGTAAGACACGACCGAGCAATAAAAGGATGAAGATGAAGAAATAGGTTATGAGGCCACGGAGGATGAAGACTTCACCTCCTATCAGGGAAACTTCGAGAGTGCCTTTGCGTTTGCAAGGAAACCAAGAGGGGGACCCATATTTTGAAAGCCTAGTGATTGATCTTGGATGCAATCGTTAAGGCCCACAATGAGTGGAAAGGGGAAAAGAATCACAGGATCGAGAGACGGTCCAGAGGGTTATTCTAATTAGTTGCATGTCTTTGTATTTTATTTACTTTTAAATGCGATATGTAAACTATTGAATACTTTTGGGATTTGTTGTTTTTTTATTGTGTAATTGTTATTTTTGTGGTTGTGGTTGTTTGTTTTCTTTCTTTATTTTTCTTATGTGTAGCGAGTTACCCTGAAAGACTACACAACATTTAGAGCTTTATGTGTAGTCTAATGATACATTCTAGGGAGGTCCGGTAACCTCCTATCCTTTCTTTTGAACACATTGGGGACAATGTGTAGTTTGAGTTTGGGGGCGGATGCACATAAGCTTTATATGTGTTTATATTTTCTTGTTTCTAAGCTTATTATGTGTTTATTTAGTTTTTATGCATTTTTCAGAAAAATTCAAAAATCCCAAAAATATTTTCTATTTTTTATTTTTCAAAAATCCAAAAATATTTTTGTTTTTATTTTTCTTTGTTATTACATGGTGCTTGGACCGTAAGTAAGTAATAAGTTAGTAATTGTACATATCAAATGAGTATATAGGATTGCCAAACTTGTAAATTTGAATGATACTAGATAATTTCTTACTCTTAATCATAGATTAATTAGTTCACATAGTTAATAGGTATAATAGACGAGGCAATAATCGAAATGAAAATGTATAAAATGTGTCGTAAGTTGACTAAAGTATACAGATACTAGTAGATAAATAATTTGAATTGCTAATTGTTCATTTAAATAGATGCATGATTAATAGATTGTTGCCAGGTGACTAATCTAGGAAAGACCGTAGGCATTGTTTGTATAACCTTGAGCCTAAAGAACCAACCTTAAACATTACATTACCCCTAGTTCTTGAATTTGGGCCTTATATTACCCTTCTTAAAGAGTTATGTGTTGAAACGCTGAGCCGAAATGGAGTTCGAAACTCAACCCTTCATAGTCCTTGAACTTTGTAACGCACTATCGAATGAACATCAAGCCATGGACATTGAGGGTTAGGTAGAAACATTACGGAGGTTTCTGAAAAAAGTGTACTCGAGAGATTAGTGAAGAGGGATTGAATTAGCTCGTAATTGATTCTTACTAGAAATCATGCTTAAAAGGAAAAGAAAAACTTGAAAGAAATACAAGTGAGGATGAAAAGCATTGTGAGAGAACAGAACAAACAAATTGTAAAGATGCTTAAAATAAGAAAAAGAAAAGAGCATAAAATAGTCTCAAAATCATAGTGCACAAAAACGAGCTAATAACAACCATCCTCTTCCATATTGTTGAAGAAATAAGGAAGGTGAGAGAAAGAGAAATAAGGTGGTGAGATGTAACGATCACATTTGGGGGGAATTGGGAACAATGTCGTGTGCTATACTATTCATGGTGCTTGAGCCGTTTTGATATGAACTTTCTTTGAACCCGTACCAACCTCAGTCTCAAAACGTTACAAGCCTAAAAGACTTTTGGGACCGAAATAAGTCACCAACGCATTAATTTGTACATAGTTTGTATTTGTTGGAACGAACATGAACAATTCCTTTTAAATATCTATGAGCGATCCATATAATTTATTTTGATGGATAACATTTGTACATATGTTCATTTACATTTCCTCTATATCTATTAACACTTTAACTTCTTAAACTAATAATATTTGCATTAGGAATAAGTAAATTAGTTAGATATCATTCTTAAGTTACATGTGAAGTAATTCTTGCATAAATTTGATGTTGTACAACTATATAACTTAATTGCCTAATTTAGTCCAAGGGTCGTCTTTTTGTATATTTTGTATGTTTACTTGTGGAAAAGTAAAGACTTGAGTGTGGGGATTTGATCTGCCATAAATCGATGTGGTAAAATAGGTTTTTTCGACACACTTAAGGAGTTTTTTCTCGAGCAAAAAAGAGTAATTAGTATAGTTTTTCGTTATTTTCATATTTTTTGGGTAATAAGTGAAAATGTCTCAATTTTTTTCTATTTTTTGTCCCAAATTGGCCAATAGTGTCATTTGGAGGCCAAACATGTATTTGAGTGTTATATGGACGTGTCAGAGTTCGAAAACGAGCGAGAACAACACCTACAACAAGGGTATTGTGATATCCAACGTTGGAATCACGATACCTCCGATAGTGTAGAAGACTAACGTTTTCCTTCAGTGGTATCGCAATATTCAGCTCCCAAGGAAGACCCCAAGTTTCAATACTGCCTGAGGTATCGTGATATCCTCTTCATAGTATCGCGACACAACCTTCATCAACAGGACAACTTGGACAAAATAGGCAGTCTTTGTCCACCCGGTCCACCAATCACATAAAGCCTGTGTAGGGGCATTTTTTGCATCAAAAAGTCACCAGAATACACTTCAAAACAACCAAAATTTGTTGGGGAGGATAGACACACACATTAGCTTAGTTTTAGGTTTAGTTTTCTCTAGGTTTTCTTTAGTTTTTCTTTACACTTTTCTAGGAGTTTTTATATTTTTCTTCTTCTACCTTAGATTAGAGTTTATTTTTCTGCATTTATTTCTTGTTCTTGTTGTTATTAGTGTTAGTTAACTTAGTTACCACTGTAGCTCAGGTTTATTTACATTTCCAGTCTCTATACCTTACTTTCAAGACTCTTTAAGCTTTAGTTTAATGTATTTCAATTTATTTTACTTTAAATATGTTAAATTTTGTTCCTTTTATGTTTCGTGCCTTAGATTTCTCTGTTAAATGCTTTTGGTTTCATGCTATTTAAGTTTCCTTGCATAAAAATCTTAACTTTTATATTTTTCTCAAGCTTTACTTTCATGGCTGCCTTATTTTCCATGTTTATGTTTATTTTCCTTACTTTGAGCATTTGTAGCTAAACCTTTAAGTGGGTTGGTTGCTGAGATGTGGGCAAACTAACATCTCTTGGGCAAAGGACTAAATCATAACATATTGGACTAATTTAAATAGAATTAAGGATATAAGTAGTGACGCCCCCAAGGGAATATCAAGATAAAGTGAAACTGGAAGGTATCTTGTTACGCACCCGTTCGTTAGTTCCGGATTAATCAGCGAGATTGGAAGATAAACAAAACATAATTCGTCTAACTCGGTAAAATTGAGATCGGAAGATAAAATAGAGCCACTTGGTAATTTACGCGATTTATGTCCCTAGTTTGAGAATTGGTGAACTACATTTAAATCAACCAAACCCCATTAGTTTTCTAGATAGTCCCCTTAGTTTTACATTTCTTACAATTTATTCCTTAGAGTAGAATATTTAATTTTCTTGCAAACTCATGTTTTTATGTATTGTTGCACTAAAACGTTAATGTTTCTGATTTAAAATAAGAGCCAATTAAACTAATCTTCTTATTAATTTTTGGAAACATATTTGACTTATAATTTACTTTTCAAAAATTCAAGTACAGATTATGTAGCAAAAAATTCTGATTACTTTAGTTTGTTCAACCAGTGCATGAGCATAGGTATGATCAAATGATGCAATGCAAAGGTCCCTACCCAACCATCCGCTATGCAACATCTTTGTCCATCCAACACACCAAATAGGGTTATAGTACCTCCTATCCAACCAACACACCAAAATTGTGATCATTAGCCACAAAAGAATGATGCAGACAAGCTGCCAGATTTATTGCGGAAATACCGCCAAAAATAGATAATACTGTTTAACTGCCAGAAATGTATATATGTGGATAAACAACTTATCCAACCCTATACACCATTTTGTGGTCAAGCCACCAATATTGCAAATCATTAAACTGCTAATTCTTCTTTCCTTCACAATCATCTCAACCCCAATAATATGTACATGACACACAATGATGTAAATCAAACTCAATACAGAAGCAAAAATCAATTAAGTAGACATGTTTTCAACATGTTATCTGATTTAATCAATTAAGTAGGCAAGCTTTCAATACACATCTAGTGACAGAAACAGTAAGCATGGTTTAATCATACAATCATATTTCTAAAGAACGATAGGCATGGTTATTCATGCACTTGATATAGTAATAACAGTAATCATATATTAACATTCAGTCAAAAATACAGTAATAGTATCACACCACACCTTTCACAATATATATGTTTTAGATTTAATCATTCAATAACGATAAACACGATTTTTGACCATTGAATAGGTCATTGTTAAAGATAGTTACCTTTAGTCATCACCAAATCCATATTAGCACATCCAGCCATCACTACGGCATCATATAATCGATCGTTTGTTTATACCATACTATTATTTTACACGTTCCATAATCATAGAACACTCAAGGTTTAGTCCCACACTAAATTGGTCACTTTAATATTTAGGTCCTTTACGTACCTTGTACCCGATTTCCACCTTTTCTGTGGGTGGTTTAAATCATATCACCATAAACATTGCAATTTTATTTATGGTCAAATTTAACGACATATTTTACATAAATATAAATGTTGTATACATTCATCCATGTAAAGGTTAGGACTCACACAATCATTTAATCACAATAAAGGTCGTTTAGCATTCGACCATGCACAACTCAACATGTACAATGATTAAAATACACATAAAATCATTTCAATAAACTATATACCACCCAAAGGCAAGACCCACACAATCATCATATAATATTTACCACATGCATATAATATATCATTTTTAAATACACATAAAATATATCATATAATGATTAAAATACACATAAAATCATTTCAATAAACTATATACCACCCAAAGGCAAGACCCACACAATCATCATATAATATTTACCACATGCATATAATATATCATTTTTAAATACCAATACACACAAAGATCAAACCCACACCTGATTTTTGTATATTCAATACAAAATTAAATGCCTTCCAACGCCCACTCTTGGACCTAACTAGATCTATCTCGGATCAAAATTTTCTACCACGCACAACCAAGAACGATTAAGATATGGACAGTGGCACAACAAAGGTAGGGACAACAAAAGGGGAAAATAGAAAGAAAGAAAGAAAGAAAACTTGCTAGCAGGATTTTATGCAAAACCCCAAAAGAGAAGCAGAAAACAGAAAAAGAAAGGACAGAAGGAGGGGGACAACTGTAACAACTCATTTTTCAGTGGTGTCGAAAATAGTGGTTTTGAGGCTACCAAATCCAACGAGTAAGTTCGTAAATATTATTATTTAATATTTATGAGTCAAACATGGTTTTAAAATGGTTTTTGATATAGTGATTTTTGTTATATAAGCGATTTCTTAAGTTCAAGTGGTTTGACCCTAAGGTTAAATGGTTGTAGAAAATGAGGTAACGGGACCTCGTTTCTATAAGCCGAGCCATGAATATTTTTATAAATATTTAAGGAGTGGCATTAATGTGGTATTAAATTTTCATCAAAAATTTTAACGTTTCGATGGTTAATTAATTAAAAAGGACTAAATTGTAAAAAATGTAAAATTTAATCACTATATGATTTGAGTGATTAAATGGTTAATTGAATAAAGGAAAAGGGACTTAAATGGTAATTAGACCATTCAATGTGTTAGTGGACAATAATGGACATGAATTTGATGTTTTATTTAATTATTAACTAAGGTTAATATGGTAATTTGATAATTATATTAAAATAAATAAAACAAAAGTTTTATTAACTTTTTTAAAGCTTCATCACCAATTTGAAAATGGGGGAAGAAGCCATTTCTTTTGCTTGGAGGTTTTGGCAACTTTACAAGAAAATTTGGTATGTGATTTTAGCCCCGTTTCTTGTAATTTTTATGTTTTTGAGATCGTTGCAACTAGGTCCAGCTAGCCCTTACTTTCAATTTTGAAACTGTTAAAGATTTTGACTGTTGCCATTGATGAAACTTGTGATTCTAGATGTTAAATGATGAATTTGAAATATTATTTTTTATTTAAAAGTATTTTATTAATTGATTTTTGATGAATTTTTTGATTAGGGACTAAATTTTTAAAATAGTAAAAATGCAAGGATTAAATGTGAAATTGTTCCACGAAGGGGCTGTTTTGGATACCATGAGTATTTGGCTAGGCTCAATTTTGGGTAACAATGGTTAATTTGCATGTTTTGGGCTCAGGGACTAAATTGTATAAAAGTAAAACTTTAGGTGCAATTTTGTAAAAATGTAAAAAATGAATAAATTGCATAAATAAAGTTTTTTACTATCTAAATTGATAAATTGAATTAAATTATTAATTTAGATCAAGATCGTTTGGAAAATCGAGGAAAATAAAAATCTACCAAAATACCCTTGAACTTTGGTATTTCTGCAATTTTGCCAGGTAAGTTTGTATGAATTGTATTCTATATAATTTTGATTAAATTGAATGTTAATATGTGATTATATTGTAATTAAATCAATATATAGTACTATGGAATTTACCGTGTTATGAAACGACGTAAATCTAACGACGTACGACGATTATTGAGCCCCGTTTGGACCTTTGGAATTCGTAGGATATAAATGACATGTCATTTAGGTTTACATGATTTGGGTACTGGTCTTGAACGTCCTACTGATGGCTAAGGTCCGGCATGTGTTGCAGATATTCCACAGCTCGAGGGAGCAGCATTGTATAGCTGCGTTCTGACCCACAGCTCGTGTGAGCATACTTATTCACAGCTCGTCTGATCATACATGTACAAGAATTGATGGATTACAGTTATATGAGTTAGCTCATTATGTGTGAGCTATCCCGGCTATCCAACGGTATTCTAAATGGTTCAACGGGCATTATACGGATTTGAAATAGTAAGAGAACGATATGAAATATAAAATGTACATATGTGAACACCCTTGATATGATGATACATGGAAATTATATAGGTTGAGAAGAGTTATAAACTCGTGAGATACATGTTGTGGTTAAATGGCAATTTATATTAATGTGCCTATGATTTATATATTGTATGCTAACATGTTTGGTGTAAATGCTTAGGTTTTGGCCAAGTTATGGTAAGATTATGCCATGTTAAACTTATAAGTTATGCATTGAAATGGTAAGCACCTAAATGGAAATATGCTTCTGTTCACGAAAGAGTGGTAAGGTTTAAATTATGTAATTTCTTATGAAAGAGTTTATCATGTGATTGATTCCAAATGAGCTATGTTTAAATGCACTAGCTTGTGGCTATGGTTGATGATATACTTATGTCTTTTTTGTTATGCATATGAAATGGGTGTGAAAAAGTAATGAAATAGTAAGTTCATACTTAAAGTGTAAAATGATGAAAAAGGGAATGATGAGTTGAACTGATGTTGTTATTTAAGATAAAGAAAGTAAATGCAATTGAAAGTAATGAAATGCAAATGAAAATAAGAAATTTTGAAAGAGAATAAAGATTCGATAATTTTGAAACCTTTATTTCACCTCGATTCGTTCCTCACACATGGATCCTTGGTTAGGATTGCCGAATATTTTAATTTTTCGCTACTTCGTAGAGGTGTCAGCATTCCAACAGTGGTATCAAAGCCAGGTTGTGTGATACGTACTCGGGTTTAAATACTTGGGTGATGCAATTGTATGAGATGTATGCTTCAATTTTTATTTCGTTTCTAACTGTTGAAATCGTTTAAGAGTAACCTGATAACCGTTCCTTTTGACAATGGATTAAATGTTAATCATGGTGTTATGGTCCATTCGGTTTAATGTTATTACTGTTAAGTGTTAACAGATCTGTAATGGTGCGACAGTAGTGCTTACAGTTTCCAGTAAGAGTTAACTGGTTAGTGAAACAAGGGCTGTTCTGGCATGAAACCTCAAGGACTAAAATCCCAAAAATACGATTCTGTTGATAAAATTTATCAAATCGTGAGGTTTCGGTTGAATGGAGTATGCGGTTCGTACCGCAGGGGCTCCGCCCCGCATTCCTAGTCCATACCGCAGGGGCTCCGCCCCCGCACCCCCTACTCCTACCGTGGCAGTTCCCTGTTGTGTTTTAGGGATAAGGATCTGAGGACGGCTTCAGTCACCTCAGACCCCATCTTCTTAAAGTATGTTTTCTAATAAATTAAACTTGGTGGCCGTAAAAGTTGAAAGGATATATTATAATTCACCTTAACAAGACATTGTATTATGTATGTTATTATTAACATGCACGGTGTTTGAAATGAATAGTTATAGCCCAATGACCCATTTGATAACCGGGTGGATTACGTAGAGGCCAGAGTCACGATAGATTGCGGCTTGGTTCGATATTATATCAGAATACTCGTTGCTAAGGCATTGTTGTCTACTCAAAATAAAGATTCGGTAATTTCGAAACCTTTATTTCACCCCGATTCGTTCCTCACACATGGATCCATGGTTAGGATCGCCGAATGTTTTAATTTTCTGCTACGCAGTAGGGGTTCTAATTTTCCGCTGCGCCGTAGGGGTACTGGCGTTCCAACGTTGTATTCCTTATATTCCAATGAGGATGGGGGTAAGCATTGGGAAGAGCCTAATGAAGATCACTACCGAACCATTCGGGTGAGTAAACTTGAGGAAAGTGTGCATACGTTGTAGGCTGATGAGCACCAAATACATGGTTAATTAAACCAAATTTTCCAATGATGCAAAGCCATGCCTCCTCGAGTATCCCAAGTGAGCAATATTAGAAGTCGTCCAATGCCGAGCCGTAATGAACACACCGATAGAAGAGGTCGAGCATGATATTCTTGAGCTCGAAGATGAGGGTCACTCCACTATTATTGAGCATGATGAGTTAAACATAGGATTCTTGATTTTCTTGCATTTATCCGGATGAATGCAACCAATTCATTTTACATATCAATAAGTTATCCACATAATTCACTTTGATTGATAACATTTGTACATACATTCATTTTAATTGCCTCTATATTTTTTAGCACTTTAACTTATTGAACTAATTGTGTTTGCATTGACGATGCTTGAGTTAGCTAAATATCACTCTTAAGTTGCATGTGAGGTAGTTCTCATACAAATTTAATATTTTACCACTATGTGACCTAATTGTTTGATTTAGTCCAAGGGCCGTATTTTGCATGTTTGGTGTGATTGCTTGAGAATAAGCAAAGACTTAAGTGTGGCGGAATTTGATCTTTCGTAATTTGATATGTCAAATTAGGCTCCTTGTGTTACTTAACGAGCTTTTTTTAAGCAATTTTAGGATCTTTTTATTAGTTTAGCTTAATTTTAGTCCTTGTAATTAAACAAGTGTAAATACCTCTTTTTACTCACGTTGAGACCCAAATTGGCCAATTGTGCCATTATGGGCCCTAACATTTATTTGAGTGTTGTAGGTGTTCGACGGTGGCCCGAAATTGTATGAAAACATCACCAAAGAAAGGAGTATCATGACATCAAAGCATGGGAATCATGATACCTCCAACAGGTCAGGGATGAAAACCACCTACAGTGGTATAACGGTATCCATTTTGGGTATAGCGATATCCACTTTGGGTATCACAATATCTACCTTCCAAGGGGCAGCCCCATTTCAATATTGATTACGATATCGCGATATCCACATCATGAAGGGGACAAACAATGACGCCAACAGTAGTCTTTGTCCAACCAAAGCACCAATCAGATAAAGGAAATTCAAGGGCACTTTCATCACAAAATAGGGTCAACTTTTGCTACTAAAAATAAACAATTTTGGCTAAGGAGAGAGAGACACAACTTGTAGGCTTAGTTTTAGCTTAGTTCCTCTTAGGTTTTCTTCTTCATTTCTAGGGTTTCTTTTTTTTCATCTTCTTTAGCTGTTGAGTTCATTTTTCTATAAATTTTCTTCTTGGTCTTGTTGCTCTTTCAGTTAGCTATCACTGTAGCTAGGTTTATTTGTACTTTTAATCCATTTCCTTTACTTGTAACGACATTTCAATATTTAGCTTAATATATTTCAATTTCATTTAGTTTTAGTTGTTAAAAACTTTACCTTTTTATGTTTCTTGTTCTTGCTTTTATTGTTGAATGCTTATCTTTATTTTGCTTTCAAGTTTTTTAGAATAAAAATCCAAACTTTCACATTTTTCTTGAGCTTCATGTTAATGGCTGCCATTTCCCTTTCTTTCATGATTATTAGCTTAGTTTTTAGTATGGGTAACAAAACTCTAAAGGGGTTGGTTGATGGAGATGTGGGTCAGCTGATTTTTTGATGAGAGACTAAGTTGTAATAAATTGAAGTAAATTGAATAAACCTAAAAACTTAGGATTGACACCCCTGTAGAAATATATAGGCAAGTGAGACCGAGAGGTAATCTTGTTAAGCATCAATTCATTAGTCTCGGGTTAGCCAATGAGATCGAAAGATAAACCAGACTAATTTTTCTAATTTGGTAAAGTTGAGATTGAGAGGTAGAACAGAACCACTTTCGGAGTTTAAGTAATTTAAATCCCTAATTTTAATATTAGTGAATCACATTAAAGTCAATCAACCACTGTTTTTTATTCATTGGTTAATTTAGTAACTTTACATATTTTACAATTTAGTCATTGAGTTAATTAGTTGGTAAATTAGTATAATTACTCTTAATTTTTTGCCTTGTCATACTATACTGTTTAGCAATTAGTTAGTTAGACTCTTTATTTTGCATGCTTGTAGCTAGAATTTGCTCAATCACCGACTCTTGGATTTGATCCTTGGAGTACTTCATACCTCATTGTACAATTATATTACAATTGAACTGTCACACTTGCATGCATCGCACTTAGTATTTTATCTGATTGTTGTCTTTAATTGTTGATTTTCTCTCCCCTGTTCGCGAGAGTAGGGGAAAGGATGGTCAAAGATAATGTCAGAGATAAATTCAGAATTCAATTTTGAATGATCCTATGAAATACCTACAACAACACAAGTATATGGAGCGTTATATTTTTTTTATTATTCACAATCTCGTCTTCTTCCTCACCAATGCCATGATTTTCTAGGGACATCTACTTTCATGCTTTACACACTTCACCTCATACTTTTCTAATCACAATTTTGTAATTTGGAAATTGACCCCATGCTTTATGTTATACCGCTTTACTGCAAAAATAACATCTTTGGAGGAGAACTCCATTCCAACTTGTAAATCGTCGAAATTTGTAAAAAAAAAAATCGCATGGCTTAGTCTTCTATAATGCAGTTCTAGAAATTCTACCCTATGTTGAGTATTAATGTCAACATTAGTCATGTCGAATAGAGGTTCTTACAATGTACAATCTTTCTAGGTTCCTCCAGTATTATCCAAAACATTATTAGAATCATTCCCCTCTAGTTCAATAGGAGAGACCCTACTTCAGAAAATAATGCAATTTCTGAACCATCAGGGCCAAACTCTCGAATTGATTCATCATCGGTTCCGTCACTTTGTACTTTCTTTTCGTTATCAATCCGAATTGTTGAATCATGTACTCAATCAATTCATCATCAGTTTCATAAATTTATACTTACTCTTCGTTATTAAGCCAAGTTACTGAATAAGGTATCAGATTGGATGTCCTTTTGCCAGTGCAAGGGGTAGGGAGAACATAATCTGTTCTCGACAACCCTACGGTAAAACCAAAATTACTTACAAAATGTCTTCTCGTATAACTGGGTGGCATACCCGCAAAAGGAATTGGAGCACAAGACATTGGCATACCAATGTTGAAATCATAACTGCTCATAGAATGCCATGTTGAGATCTTTGCATTCAGGTTACCAACTAACCCCAATGGTACACCAAAGTTACAATCGAAGGCTCCAATCGATGAATGTCTATGGAATTCCCTGATATGAGCTTTGCAACAACACCATGAAACCATTGCATAACCGTGTTATTGGACTTTCTACTTTTTGTTCCAGGCCAAAATCTTGAAACATATTAACAGAAATTGTTGATGATTTCAGATCACCCTCCTTTACATCATCAAACTAGGCATATAACTCTACTACAACATTCCTAGTTGAGCAATCACATCAACCATTAACTTGACACCCGCATCGCCATTTAGCTCGAATGTATCATATCTTATAGGGTTCATTACGTTGGGTATCTATATTTCAAGCTCAAAACTTCGACTTGAACCAAAAACTTTTCTTGTAATTCTTTATAGAAGCTCGTTTAGTTTAATACTCCTTCTGAAAACCAGATCTATAAATTAGGTAGATACAAAAATGACCCTAAATTTGATGTCATGAATTTGACCATTGTAATAAATAATGGCTCTAATTCTTTTAATTATCTTTGAAAACAAAATTTGTTTAACAAGTTTAATAAAATATAAATACGATAATGTTAAAAATGAATATTTATTATTTTGATATATTGTTACAACATAAATTACTAACGTAGCAATATGTAATATCAAATTTCTTAACTAAATTTTATAAACAAAGTAACATCAACAAGTAAAAATTAGTTTTGAAGAAAAAATCTATGTTTTTCATGTTATATAACGCCTAAAACTGAGTATCTAACAATATACAATCAGAAATAAAGCAAGATTAAACAGAAAATTAAAAGGAAAAATTAGGGTTTGAATACCTTGAAATGCCAATAAATTCCACAATTTAATGCAAAGTTGAAAATTAAGAGGGTTTTGTGTTAGAATGATGTGGGTAAGGTTTTATGCAAAATATTTTGAAAAAAAATGTTGGAAAATTAGGTTTTATCAAGAGAAGGTCAATAAGTGAGGGAAAAAAAAAGGGGAAAAGATTCAGAATTTATGGAGACTAACTGAGTTCAGGGTGTACATATACATGCCCATGTGTTCCGACACATGGGCATATGTATCAGAGCATGTCCCTATGTTCTATTACCTCTTTCAGATATATGAGAACCTCTTAACTAGTGCCAAAAAAAATGATTCTGGCTATAAGTATCGTAACATACCCTTATGTTCTAGTACACATTCATGAAAATAAAAATATGATAAGAAAAACAAGAAATAATATAAATACCTCAGAAATTAATTATAACATTTGTATAAACACACAATATAAACAATTAACCAAAGGATTACATACAAACATGTTTGAAGAGTAAAATCACTAGGTGATTATGAAAATAAACATAAAGAGTAATATTGAACCAAAGTACCATAGGGTCAAAAATATGTTATTTAAGCATAGACACTTAGTAAGTGGCATATTAAGTTCATATAGCCTATTTCAAATATGCTTGTGAGGAAAACTATAATGAATTAGCAAGAATTGATATTCATAGAAATAAATAAAGCAATCATGCATAAAACATACAGATCAAACATATATATTCAAGAAATCAATTAAATGAATAACTAAAGTAAAATAAAATATTCATATATTGTATATAGAGAAACAAGAACTTAAAAATAACAAATTCCTATCATGGAATGTTCAGAAGGCCTATTTCACCTATAATTGTCCAAAATCTTTCTTCATCTAAATGTCACTCTTTTGTACATGATCTCTAATGAAATGATATCTAATTTTTAAGTGCTTGGTTCTAGAGTGTTGGATGAGATTTTTTGTCAAGCATATATCACCTATATTGTCACATTTAATGGAAATGTGATCCATGAAATTTTCATAATCATCTAATTGTTGTTTCATCCAAAGAATTTGTGCACAACTACTGGCGGGCATGTTTTCTGCCTTAGTAGTAGACAATGCAAACGTTGTCTTCGGTTGGGGCAACTCTATTTCCATCATTTACAAATTTTCTCATAAATAAAAATATAACAACATATTAAGCTTCGAGCTTTCATAGCTTTCTCTCTCTCTAGCTTCCATTTCCTCTCTCTAACTCCATGAAAACTAAGGGTCCGTTTGTTTGTATGTAAAATATTTTATGTAAAATATTTTCATTGTTTTACAATGTTTGTTTGGTGTAATATGAATTACCAAAGGAAATCATTCTTCAAAAAGAGGGTAAAATCAAGGCTTTTTTAAGGAAAATATCTTACCAAATTTTTTTCCGTAAGACATTTTCCAAACCGATAAGGCTCTGTTCTTTGTCTTCACTATCGGAGAAACAAAAAGGGGAAGCTTTCAGAGCAACAGATGGGAAGATCTCATCACTATCGAAGAAAATAGTCCATTATATTCTAAGTTTATATTTTTTTACGATTTAAACCCTGAAATCCAAATTTTTACCAGTCATAAATTTAATTCCTCAAAAATAGATTTTCTTATTCTACAGTTCAATCCTAAACCTTGTTTTGTACAATTTTCCTACGCAGTCCCTTTTCTAAAATTTCCATATATTATAATTTAGTCCTTACAACTAAACTTGTCAAAATTTCCAAAATTAGTCCTTTATTTTTGAACATTTAAACTTTCATATTCTATTTTTCAAAATTGTAAATTCTCAAATAACGTAAATTAGTCCTAAAACTCAAGTTTTGAAATCTTTACAATTTAACCCTCAGTAGTTTCAAACTTTACTATTTATGCTCAACTTCCCAAATTTTCATACTTCATAATCATATAATTTAGTTATCGCATCAATGTTTCAGATTTCACTACTCAAACCCTTAGAATTCAAAAATTTACAAAGTAGACAATTTAGTCCTTACTTCAATTTTATCAAATTAAATCAATTTTCAACTTACTCATCCAAATTATATTCAAAATAAATATTTACCACTTTCAACTTAATTAAACATAAATTTATAGATTTATATTCTTTAATGTAAAAATTAACAATTAAGCTTAATTAAGTAAATTAAGATTAATTAAAACTAAAACATGATTAATTAAAATATAAATAAGCTTTATGAAATAAACTCAATTAAACAATGAAAATAATAAAATCTCAAATGTATGTTTGTATCATTGAAAACAACTTTTATGAAATATTTTCAGAAAATCTACCAAACAACAGAAAATATTTAAACAGATTCATCCGAACACCATAGCATATTAGATTTTTCAAAAAAGTAAGTCATTTTCAAAAAATTATTTTTCGAAAACCATTTTCAGTGAAACAAACTAAGCCTGACATGGAGGTTGTTTTCTAAGGAATTGTAGCAAAATCTCAAGGTTTGGGTGTTTGGGTTTTGGAGAAATCTCATGAAAGTGTTGGTCGGCTAAAGAAGATGAAAGTTAGATGGGTTTTCTTTCTTCCCTTCTGATCTTTTTAAAAATATCCAAGTGGGCCAAAAGACCTAATTCCATATTCAAGCCCATTATTTAAAATAATATTCTTGGCTAATGATCCAAAACTTATTTTAATTATTCAAGAACTAATCCAAGTAATAGTTCCAAATTTTAATTCTCGAGAAATGACCAAAAACTCTTAAACAATAAAATTACCATTTTGCCTATTTTTACCTTAAAGCTCAATTTTTATAATTCAACTCAAAATTTCATAATTTCTCATTTAATTCTTAATAAACATCATTGGGTAATGAAAGTTGCATCTCTACCCTTTTTCGATAAAGTTGGAATTTTTTTAATTTAGTCTATGTACTTTCCAATCTTTTCAATTTGGTCCCAAAAGTTATTTTCATCTAACCAACACAGATTCCAACTTAACCTTATGTCAAATAAGGCCTTTCTTGGAGTGTTACTTGTTTTTAATTTTATAATGGATATGTGATATCTTAGTAAACTTATGGTAAATATTTTTTTATTCTTTGGATTGAAATTTCTTTAAGTTCTACTTGTGTTTAATTTCATGATAGAGATGTAAAAGAGAGGGGCTACAGGAGGACTTCTTAAGAGGTCACTCATCCTAGTACTACTCTTGGCCAATCATGCTTAAAAGCTGTAACAACCCAAACCCGGCCTAGACGTTATGACCAAATCTGGAGTTGTTACGTTAAATGATTGAAAATTTGGTTTTCGTGTATTTTGAAACTCATCGCAAACTCTTTAAAAATCCTAGATTATTCAAAACATATTTTATCTAATTATTAATTTGAAAGCAATGTTTAATTATATTTTCTAAAACCTATGGTTTTGCAGCTGAAATCATTATAAAAATGTTTTTTTTATTTTGAAAACATAGTTTGTTAATTGAAACCCAATGTTTGTGCATAAATTTATCGTTGTCGATAAAACGTTTAAACTATATTATACGGAAACGGAAAATAAAGACCAAAACCCAAAATAGTCCCAATTGTTCAGAGAGTCCAAAATTTACAAAACTCTCAAACCAAAATTGAATAAGTCAAATTTAAGAAAATACGATATTAACTAAGCTCCCGATTGCACTAATCCATCTAAGTTAGAGGATTACCTGACAATAACAGTCAAACAGAATATGAGTTTTCGAAACTCAGTGTGTAACAAAAACTCAACAAGATAATTATTTACAAAAAAATTTAACAGTACAGAATCTTAACATAGCAGTTCAAATTTAGATATATATATATTTCCTACTCTAAACCGCTACACACCATCTCCAACCATCCCAACACACCATCTGGGGTATGAAACACCCATCCAACCCTACACACCACTTAGTGTCATTAAGTCACTTACAGAATATTAGTAGTTGTGCTGCCCGTATAGTGGTGAGATGTCGCCACTCATAGAAACACTTCCTCCACATAACATATATCTTATCCCAGAATTAGACATAATTAGAGTAGAAATCATATATAACATATTTAATACAAATCACACATATAACAGTATTTTCGGTTTTATTTATCATATGGAATTTCAAATATAATTGCAGATATTAGAAATTATACTAACAGATGAACAAATTTCATGATTTATAGTATATTTAATCACATATCAACCTACAGAAGGCCTACGGTCGATCGAGATGACGTGTACAGCCTTAAGAAAAAATTTAAAATTTTTGGGCCTATATGCCCATGCGGCACGCACGCTCGTGCAGTCCACACGGTCAAAATAGCTCAAACCATGTGTCATGCATAGTCCCACACATGACTGTGTGGCGTCGACAATGTTGTTTTTTGGCTTTCACTGTTCGTTTATTTTCTGGTTTCTCGTTACTCACCTGATTGGATTTTGATGCTGAATCACACACGAGTAAACCACAAACCTAAATTGACAAAAAATACATTCAATTAACACATTCATTAATTGAATCTAACTGTGAAATAGACAAAACATGGCCAAATTATGCCAATCAAAATTCGTAACGCCACGTTGAACGACTTACCTACAACGCAACAGTCGAACACCACTAAACTAGATTGCCGAAGGATCAATTGTCTTGTGAATGTCACCTAGAAAAACTCAAACGATTCATACGAAAGAATTCGCTATACACACCCCATCTAAAACCAAAGATAAAGAAATATCAAATAAGACAAGAACATGTTACTTATACGAGACGGAGTAGTAAACAAATTAATCATCACAATTGGAGAACTCAAAGAACCAAAACAAGAAAGTCCAGAACTTTTGAGTGGAAAAACAAAAGAAATAAAGTGACAGAATTTTGCAATTACTCCACAAGAATAGATGTGAAGCAAAAGAAATAGGAAAGTGGGTAAAACTAATTGAAACGTGAGTAAATGGGAAGGAATTTTGAAAATATTATTTTATGATTATTTTAAAGATAAAGCAAAATAAGATACCCCACAAAATCCACAACTTATCTCAACTAACCCCTAACCTTGTTATTATCCTAAAAATTCTTTTCACTTCTTCTTTTTTTTAGTGTTCAATTTCAACCCAAACTCCACAAGCTGAACATCCCACAAAGTCATTAGCAAAAACAAAATAACCTCACTTGCCCCCACTGAGACTCAAATCAAAGACCTCTAAAACATAAACAACGCCCTTAACTATTAGTGTAAGTATATATCACATGAAAAAATTTCACAAATTACAAATCAAAACTTCGGGGCATTACAACTCCCTTCCCCTAAAAGAAATTTCGGCCTCGAAATTTACCTAACTCAAACAGATACAAAAATTGCTGTTGAATTAAGTCCTCAGGTTCCCAAGTAGCTTCCTTTGTGCCATGATTCTGCTACAGAACCTCAGCTAATGGAATAGATTTTCTCTTCAAAACCTCAACGTCTCGATCCAAAATTTGAACCGAATCCTTCTCGAACGTCAAATCTGGTCTAACCTCAACTCCTCAATATAAAAAATATGAGATGGGTCAGATTGATATTGCCTCAACATGGAGACATGGAACACATCATGAATGCGGTTCAACTCTAGAGGTAGCTCTAACTGATAGCCTAATGAACCTAGGGTTCAACTTGCCCTTACGTCCAAATCGTAGAACTTTCTTCCATAGGGATACCTTAAGGAAAACTTAATAACCTACAGAATACTCGATGTCCCTCCTTTTTAGATCTACATAAGACTTCTGTCTGTCAGAAGCTGCCTTAAGACAATCCCAAATCAATCTAACTTTATCCTTAGTATCAGAAACCAACTCAATACCCAAAACTCGTCGCTCACCCAACTCAGTCCAACACAACGGAGTACGACACTTACAACACACATGGCCTCGTAAAGTGCCATCTAAATATTGAACTGGAAACTAATACTATAGGTGAACTCATCAAACGTTAGAAACTCCTCCCAACTACCTCAAAAATCAATCACACAACACCGAAGCATCTTTGAATCACCCTCTCAGATTGACCATCTATTTGAGGATGGAACATAGTACTAAATTCTAATCTCGAACCTTGATTCTCATGAAAACTCCTTCCAACTACCTTGAATATCGATCACACAACACCGAAGCATATATTCCAGTATCTGAATCACCCTCTCAGATTGACCATCTATCTGAGGATGGAACGCAGTACTAAATTCTAATCTCAAACCTAGAGTCTCATTAATTTTTCTCTAAAATTAAGAAGTGAAGCGAGCATATTTATCAGAAATAATCGAGACTGGAACCCTATGAAGTCTCACGATCTTTGAAACATATAACTTGGCCAACTTCTGAATGGAGTAGTCCGTCCTAACAAGAATGAAATGACTTGGTCAAACGATCCACGATAACCCATAAAGAATCCTTCTTAGTAGGTGTTAAGCGCAACCCACTAACGAAGTCCATAGTCACATGTTCTCATTTCCATAAAGGCATCTTAACGGGTTGAAGTAAACCCGAAGGCAACCGGTGCTCAACCTTAACTTACTTACTAGCACGTCAAACATCAAAAAACAAAATTCATGACCTCTCATTTCAAATCAACAAAACTAAGACATACTAAGACAAATAAACCCTCGATCAAGGAGTTCTTGAAGTTGAGTTATTAACTCCTTAAGCTCTTTTGGTGCCATACGGTAAAAAGTAATGGACACTAGAGTTGTAATCGGTAGAACCTCGATATTGAACTTGACCTCTTGATCCGGAGACAAACCCGATAACTCTCCAAAAAAATCGGGGAACTCCTTAACCATTTGAATATTCCCAACAGATGAATCCACAGAAGTAGAGTTACACACATAGGCCAGAAATGCCTCACACTCCTTACGAACCAACTTTTCAGCCACAATAGCATATATTACATTAGATAAGTAATCCTGACGCTCACTGATCATAATCACCTCCACATCGTTCTCTGATCTCAGAATTACCCTTTTAGTAGCATAATCCAAACTGACCAGATGCTCCACAAGCTAGTCCATTCTTAAAACTAGATCGAATTCCCCAAATGGTAGCTCCATCAGATTAGCCAAAAACACAACCCCTTATATCTCTAATAGTACATTCCTATACAGTCTATTAACCTAAACTAATTGACCCAACAGACTAAGTACAGTAATCTCTCTAGAAGTGCCTTTAACAAAAATCCCCAAGTTTACAGAAACAGAACTAGCTGTATAGAGTGTCTTGATCCTATATCTATCAACGCAAAATAAGAAGTTGTATGAATAAAGAATGTACCAGCAATAACATCTACGATATCTCTACCTTCACAACGTCTAGCAGCATATACCAACGCAAGCTGACCTCTGCCCATACCATTACCACCCTTGGCTGGACCACGACCCTTAAGTGGCTGCTAAACTGCCCGTTGAGGCAAAATATATCCTGGAGCTGGACCTTGCTTGTAATCAGAAGATTGTGGACAATCCCTGATATAGTGCTCCATCGACCCACATCAGAGACATACTCCTAATCTCCTCCAACATTCACCCGGATAGTGTCTACCACAATCCCTACACGGTTGAGCCATGGTACGTGCAACTGGAAGCTCAACCCTCAACGACCCATCAGATCTGGCCTATTTCTTAAGCCTCTTATTTTTACCTTTCTCACGCTCTCTATTTTTGCGCTCAACACACTTCACCTCCTCAACAATTCTTGCCTTGTCTATTAAGAAGGCAAATACTCGGTCCTTCTGTAGAGCTATCAAAACCCTCAAATTATCCCTGAATCCTTTCTCGAAGAGAATAAATTTTTCATATCCATTTGATACCATCCCACGAGCATATCGGCTCAATCTCATAAATTCAGCCTCATATTAGGCCACAGTCCTATCTCCCTGGGTAAGGCTCATAAGCTTACATCAACAAGCATCCACATAACTCGCTCTCACATATTTACTTTGAAAAATGCTCTTAAACTGATCCTAAGTAATCTGATCTGATTGAGTACCCTCCTCAACCATTGTTATGCCTTATCACAAAGTAGAGATACTGCACCCTTCAATTTCTGCTCAAGGGTGTAGTCGATATCATTCATAATCCTCTCTGTGGCCTCCAACCAATATTCCGTCATAGTTAGGGCAACTGCAGTGACGCCCATAAACAATTCAGCACCATTAGACCAAAGTCGTTTAGTTATCGACCCACGACTCTCAGAACTAGAATTAGGCCCATTGACCCTCTCCAGAACTCTAAACATGGCTTAGAACAATGCGTCGTCCCCAACTGAGCAACTTTGAGACCCGGTCTCAATAGTGGGTGTAGTCAGTGTCTCACTCATATCCAAATTGAGCATACTACCCATCGAGGATGACTTAGCTCGAGCCCCTCTACGGCGCCTGCCGCGTGCACGTGATCCACGAGTGCTCATTGTATATAATGTCTACATGGTAGCAATTGTTACGTCTACCGAATTAAATCCGCTATTCAACCAATATTAACTGGTAATATAGAGTAAATACGGAATCGTCCCACGAGGAAGTTCGCGTTAAATCTATTTGAGAAGAATTGAAATTAAGCTAATGTTAATCACACACACGCATGCAAGAAAAAGGGAGGGTTCGTGCTTCTATGTTTGCTAAAATAATATAAGGTAACAAACAAATGAAACTTCAATTAAGAATGCTTAAAATTATCAATCAAATAAAGGGAAAAAAGTCTTAGTTATTGACTCCTCAATCCGCCAAGCAAAAGTCATTTGTGATGTTAAATTATCCTAGTAGACTAATTCAGCAACAAGGCTGAAAAATCACTGACGAAGCGACTTCCTATCTCCAGTAATTTTTATCCAATTAGAGAATGTTCATAATTGAAAACCTACCTTTAATTATCTCTTTGTCGACTTATTAAAAGTGCATTTAGTATTTTAGAGACTTCACCTAGAATTAACCATAGAAAATCCTCCAACGGCTTCTAAAATTAAATCCATAGTTGTTTTAATTAGCTGCAGGCCAATTAATCATCACCAACTCTAAGTTTAATTAAGAAATTTGATTACTCAATTTGTACTTAGATGATTATAAGAAAATTCCTAAATTAAATAGGTGATCAATCCAATTGATTTAGAAAAAATTCTTTGAACAATAAAAAATAAACAATTAAGAAATACCGATTTTGAATTTAAAACAAATTATGGCTTGGAATCAACTTGTACTTGGTTTCATGAGTGTCCAACTAAGCAAGAGTAATTCAGCCACTCATAGCGAGTAAAACAAAACAAGAATCAATTGAAAACAACATGAATTTCGATCCAATCTTGTTTGGAAGGCCCCTCTAATCGTCGAGCTTTCCTTCTCTCAACTAGCTGAATTCTTGGACTGCTTTCCTTCAGCTACTTGTTCGGCAATTGCTGGTTAATTAAAGGAGTTTCTGAGTGGAGTAGCACGAACTATCCTGCTGATTTTTTCTGCTGCTTCTTCTCCTCTTTTTATTGAATAAAATTAGCTTCCAATCGGGTAACTCAGAATCCCTCTACTCCTTGATTTTTGCTCACTTATCGTATAAAAGTAGGTCAATTAGAACTTCTCAAGGCTGAATCGGTCATAGCTAGAAAGAGGAAATTTGAATCAAAATTAAATCTGATCCCCTTGCTGACTTTGTCGCATATTCGGCCTACAGTACTTCTAAATTGGACCAAATCTTGCCCTTGGTCCTAATGTCTTTTGTGGTCGATTTGATCACTTTAATTTTTGTATTTTGACCACGTCAATTTAATTTTCACAACCAGCATACGATCATCCGTATCCAACAGCTTCATTCATGAAAATCAGATTCCAAATGTCCCTGTCTCGCGCATGGCTCAAAAATAACATTAAATTGTTAAATTGGAACGAAAATAAATTATCAATGTGTGGAATACACTTAATGTAAATTATGCTAATTTAAAATTCAATTGCTCAAGAATTTATCAATCATTAAGATAATTTAGTTAAATAAGTTAAGCTCAAAATTGAACTTAACAATCCCGAAGAGTCGAGGGTCAAGTCAAAAAGAATCAAGCTGGATTTCAAGAAATCAAGTCGAATCAAGGTTTGTTGCATCATTCATGCTTGGGATGAATTTTGGAATCATCAATCCTAAATTTTGGTTTATCAATGAAAAATGGAAATTTACTTTAAATCCACAAATATATACAAAAATTAATCAAAATTCACGAATGCTTCTTTGATCAATCCTCACCGGAAAGAGAAAAAATTATTAACACTCATCACTCAATGTGTTTAGGCTAGTATGCTACTCATAAATTGAAAATCGACAGTAATTAACCACCATAGGCTTACTGGTCCACCTTATCTTATAACATAATACATAAAATTCATAAATTTAATTGAGGCTAAGTAAAGGTTGTAATGGGGCCAAGGTAATGTTTAAGGACGGGAGGGATTGATTTGGATGGTAGAGTTAGTTCTCTTAGGCTAGTACAATCATTCGGAAGTCATCAATCTCTCTTATTTTCTCTTCTCTTTTTCTTTTTTTGATTTTTTTAGAAAAAGGAGGTACGGATTACGGATTCAATCAGCCCTTAATCGTTTCAATTTCCAGCCACCAGACTTGGCAGTCTTGCTTCAATGTGATCTCGTATTCTTTCGTTTAATAAAGATGCTACAACTTACTGATTTTTTCTCTTTTTTATATGCGAATCAGCCTCTAATTTCCAACTAAAAATCGCCCCAAATAGCACTTCAATCGGCCAACCATATTCGAAATCAAGATGAACTTTCAAACTGAATTAACTAGCCTAAGAAGGTGAGTTCATTTAAGCTTGGTTCAATTTCTAGAGGTAAATAAAAAATTGGGGAATTAAGGCTTCAAATTGGTTAACTAATTGGAGATAGTGTCAAGGTCAGCTTTTATAAGTAATCGTGGCTTAATTCCTAATGCCTCTTAAATCATATTCATGTAAATCAAATGCATCACTAAACTTAATAAGATCTAAAGCAAGTTCTATAGTAATTGACAGTCGATAACAATAATCATACATGAATGAATAACGACCTCTCAAGTTGGCATGGATGTCCCAACTTTACTCTCTAGGCTCAAACTCCTCACAAGGACCACATGATTGATCTATTAAGCAGACTAATTTTGATCCAACTCCGATTTTAAAGTACAAAATTAAACATGGAATTTTTCTCTATTCTTTTTCTCGAACCAAAATCAATCAATTGAAAACAAAATTGAACCCAACCAATCGACATACAACAATCCAAAATCAACTTGAATTCGTAGAATACATTTTCATTTTTTTATTTTAATATTTTTCTAAGGAAATTTAATAAAATTTTATTCATGAGGTTTGATAAAAACAATCAAATATGTTAGAAAATCAATGAAATGATTCTCCCCCATACTTATTGTTTGCATTGTCCCTAATGCAAAAGAAAATTACAATACTAATGGAGAGAAACAATAATAATGTAAAAGATAAAAGAAAAACTTCTCTGAATAAGTGGGTTGCCTCCCATAAGCGCCTTTGTTTGAAGTCGTTGGCTCGACATTGCAATTCCTTATGGATCCTCAAGATTGATCTCCTCCAACCAAGCTGCTTGCTCCCCTTCATGAAAATGTTTCAACCTGTGACCATTCACCTTGAAAATTTTATTAGTTTCGAGGCTCCTAATTTCGATTGCCCCATGATGATGCACTTCAGTTATTATAAACGGTCCAAGCCACCTTGATTTTAACTTACCGGGAAAGAGTTTAAGCTTAGAATTAAATAGTAGTACCTTCTCCCCCACCTTAAATTCTTTGCGAATCAGCTTTGAGTCACGAAATGCCTTCGACTTACCTTTGTAGATGACCGAATTGTCATATGCCTCTAAGTGCAACTCCTCCAATTCTTGCAGCTTCAATTTGCGCTCTTCACCTGCCAAACTATAGTCCGAATTGCATTGCTTAACAGCTTAAAATGACCTATGTTCTAGCTCTACGGGAAGATGACATGCCTTTCCAAAAACAACCCTATAATGTGACATCCCTATTGGTGTTTTGTAGGCTGTTCGAACATCCCACAATGCTTCATCTAACCTTTGGCTCCAATCTTTCCTATTGGGTTTAACAATCTTCTCTAAAATTCCCTTAATTTCCTTGTTGCTACTCTCAGCTTACCCATTGGTTTGAGGGTGATAAGCTATCGATACTTTGTGGGTGACACCATATTGTGAACATAAGGCTCTCAAGGTTCAATTACAGAAATGTGTTCCCTTGTCACTAATTATAGCCCTTGGTACTCCATATCTATTTAAGATGTTGGTCTTAAGAAGTTTCACTATAGTTTTAGCATCATCAATCCTAGTTGGAAATGCTTCTACCCATTTCGACAAGTAATCCACACACACAAGAATGTATAAATAACCGAAAGAAGAAGGGAAAGGCCCCATGAAATCAATACCCCACACATCAAATATATCACAAACATAAAAATTATGTAATGGCATTTGATTTCTACTACTTAAGTTGTCGGTCTTTTGACATGATGCACAATTTTTACAAAATGCGTATGAGTCTTTATGAATAGTTTGCCAATATAACCCACATTCAAGTATCTTATGAGCTGTTCTCTTAGGTCCAAAATGTCCCCCACCCTCTCGAGAATAACAAAAATTAAGCACGAATTCTATCTCACTATCATCAACACAACGCCTAATTATTTGGTCGCTACGAAATTGCCAAAGGTATGGCTCATCCCATAAGTAAAATCGGGCTTGACTTCTAATTTTTTCTCTCAAGTGCCTAGGTGCATTCGTGGGGAACTCTTTAGTCACTAAGTAGTTCACTATGTCGGCATACCATGGCAAAACACTAGACACACTATAAAGTCTCTCATCGGGAAATAAATCACTTTGCTCACTCCTTACGTCCCCAGTCTCTATCCTACTCAAATGATCAGCCACAAGGTTTTCTTTACCCATCTTATCCTTAATCTCTAGGTCAAATTTTTGCAACAGCAAAATCCACCTAATCAATCTAGGCTTAGCCTCTTTTTTATGCAACAAATATTTAAGAGCACTATGATCAGAAAATACAATGACTTTGACTCCTAGCAAGTATGCTCTAAATTTCTCTAAGGCAAAAACTATGGCATAAAGTTCTTTCTCGGTTGTGGTGTAATTGCATTGAGCCGAGTTTAATAGCTTACTAGCATACCTAATAATATAAGACTCTCTACCATTTCTTTGTTCTAGTGCCGCACCAACAGCCTTATCACTAGCATCGCATAGAATCTCGAAGGGTAATGCATAATTTGGTCCTTGAATGATAGGTGCCGTGATCAATTTCTGTTTTAGACCATCAAAAGATTTTTTACAATTCTCATTTAATTCGAATGTGACATCCTTACCTAGAAATGCACATAAAGATGAAGATATTTGCGAAAAATTCTTGATGAACCTACAGTAGAAACCTACATGCCCCAAGAAAGATCGAATTCCTTTCACAGTGCTCGGATAGGGTAAGTTTTTAATCACCTCCAACTTTGGCTTGGTCAACTTCTAAACCTCTAGCTGAGACGATATGCCCCAACACTACACCTTTCTCAACCATGAGATGACATTTCTCAAAATTCAATATCAGATTAGTCTCAATGCAACGCCTAAGCACTAACACAAGATGATGCAAACACTGATCAAATGAATCACCATAAACAATAAAGTCATCCATAAACACCTCCATTAAATGTGAAATAAAATCTAAAAAAATACTCGTTATACCTCTTTAAAACGTGGTTGGTGCATTGCACAATCCGAAAGGCATTCTCTTGAAGGCATAAGTTCCAAACAGGCAGCTGAAAGTAGTCTTCTCTTGATCCTCAGGTGCGATGGGTACCTGTAAATAACCTAAATAGCCATCTAAGAAGCAAAAATGTGAGCGACCAGCTAGCCTTTCTAACATCTGATCCATGAATGGGAGAAGGTAGTGGTCTTTCTTAGTGGCTTTCTTTAGCTTCCTATAGTCTATGCAAACCCGCCAACCGTTCTGCACTCTTGTAGGAATTTCTAACCCTTCCTCGTTGGTAACTATTGTGGTTCCTCCTTTCTTAGGGACAACATGAATCGGACTTACCCATTTTGAATCAGCTATAGGATAAATAACATCAGCTTCTAACCATTTTAAAATTTTTGTCTTAACTACCTCCATCATCGGTGGATTCAATCGGCGTTGGGGGTCTCTTTTAGGAACTGAGTTTGGTTCTAAGGCTATCTTGTGAGTGCACAAAGTCATACTAAGTCCCCTAATATCAGGTAGTTTCCAACTGAAGGCTTCTTTATGCTCTCTAAGAACTCTAATCAGCTTGGATTCTTGGATTTTGGTTAAGGCATTCGACACTATCAACGGTAAAGTTTGATTTTCACCTAAATAAATATACTTTAAATTTTCGGGCAGCTCTTTTAGCTCAAGTTTAGGTGGTGAAATCAGTGAGGGAATTTGCTTATTAGTCACCTTAAGGCTAGGGAGGATCAGTTTGAAGTATGTCAATTGAGGAGAATTTAATGCACAAACTGAATTAATCTAAGAATCAGAAACAACAAATTCATGCTCATCGAGATCAAAGATGCTTTTAGCTAGAACGCCTTTTAACTCGTCACCTTCTCCTAATTTATAAATATTTTGAACAAAATTATCAATTACATCAAGGGCAAACACAGAATTAATATCAGCAGGATATCTCATAGCATCAAATATATTAAATTTTATTATCTCACCATCAAATTCCATAGTTAAATTCCTTTTATGCACATCAATTTTCGTTCTAGCGGTCTTAAAGAAAGGTCTGGCTAAAAGTAAGGGTACATTAATCGAATTATCATTAGGTCCCATGTCCAAAACATAGAAATCGATCGGAAAGGCTAACTCATTTACTTGCACTAGAACATCTTCTAAGACGCCATCAGGGTAGGCATTACTCCTATCAGCAAGTTGAATTATCAGTCCTGTTTCTTTTAATAAACCTAATTGTACTTTGTTGTAGATACTCCTTGGCATGACATTTATAGAAGCTCCTAAATCAAGCATAGCTCTATCAAGTTTAACGTCTCCTATCTTACAATGTATCGAAAACATTTCAGGATCTTTGCTTTTAGGTGGAAGTTTCCTTTGAAATACCGCAGATACATTTTCGCCTAAGCTAATCCTCTCATTTCCAATCAATTTCCTTTTATACGTACATAACTCTTTTAAAAACTTAGCATATCTAGGCACTTGTTTAATTGCATCAATTAACGGAATATTAACTTGTACCTTTCGGAACATTTCCAGAATTTCCACATTGACGTCTTCTAATTTTTCCTTCCTTAAGCGCTATGGAAATGGAGCTTTCGGCACATAAGATCGCTGTTGGTCATTAGCGTTCAATCTTCCTTCTACTTGAGGCTCGAAGGCCTGCGTTTCCTGCTCAAAATTTGTTGCATCACGTGAAGCAGTGGGCTACTGTAGGTGCGATTTTTCTACCTCCCTTGGCATTGTTTGCGACAGTTGTGAATCCGCCTTTCACATGGCTAATTTCTCCTATGTTCTATTATCAAATCGGCCTTTTTTTACCTCAGTCTCACTCTCCTCATCGCTGTTTTGGACCTTTTTCAGTATAGGTCTTAGTTCTTTCCCACTTCGCAAGGTTATTGCACTAACATTATCCCTCGGATTTGCCACTGGCTGTGATGGCAATCGGTTATGCACCTGTGCTTGCAAGTTCCCAAGGTTAGCATCGGTCGATGAGGCTCTAGTTTGCAATTGCTTCACGGCTGATTCCAAAGCCTGGAATCTTCCATCGAGTTCCTTCTTTTGGTCGGACATCATCTTCTTCATTTGTTCGAGCATGGTATGAGCCTTAGTCTCGGCACTAAGGTTTTGATGGGGTTGTTGTGATATATTATATGGTCGGGAATTTTGCTCCTCAAATCCAGGGGGTGTGGCTCGGTTTTGATATATGAAATTAGGGTGGTCTCTCCATCCCTCATTGTAAGTAGCTGAATATGGGTCATACCTTCTCTGATTCGGGAAAATGGCATTAGCTTCTCCTTCTTACTATGTCGGACACATATCCGTAGTATGTCCTTCCAAACAACAAATGCCACACAGCGAAGCTTTCGAATTACTTCCAATCATCAACTTACTTACCATAGCCATTAAGTTAGCTAATTGAGCCTCCATCATACTCGCCTGGCCCTCATCCATTCACTTACCCACGTCAAACCTCCTGAAACCGAATTGTTGTGTATTTTGTGTCATATTAGCAATCAAATTTCGGGCTTGCTCAGGTGTTTTATCGACCAGCGCACCTCCACTCACTCCATCGATCATTCCTCGAACTTGTGGCGTCAACCCCTCATAAAAGTATTGCACTAAGAGCTGCTCACTAATCTGATGTTGCAGATAGCTCGCACATAACCGTTTAAATCTTTCCTAATACTCATATAATGACTCACCTACCATCTACTTAATTCCACAAATTTCCTTCCTAATCGACCCTATCGTTGATGCCAGAAAAAACTTCTCAATAAAGGCTTTATGTAAGTCTGTCCAAGTCGTGAATGAACCCGGCGGCATGGAATATAACCAATCCTTTACCAAACCTTGTAATGGCAAAGGGAAGGCTCGGAGCTGGATTTGTTCTTCCTCAATACCATCTGGCCGCATAGTTGAACAAGTAATTATAAATTCATTAACATATTGGTATGGGTCATCACCTGGTAGTCCATTGAATTTCGACAACAAATTCAGGAATCCCGAGTTGAGCTTTAATGGCCTATCAAGGGCGGGATAAGTGATAGATGGAGGTTGAGCAGCCAGGTTAGGTGTGGTCAATTGCTTCAAGGTCTGGTTGGCCACGGCAATGTCTTCTGGATCGTTAGGCTCAGCGTGGGAATTGTAAGATTCGGCTTATTGATCGGTGATATTAGCAAGGGACTTCGATGTTCGACGCCCGCTCCTTAATAACATATACCAAGGGAATTAATCTATCTGCATAAACAAAAACAAGAAAACAAAATAAGTTCTAAAAATCAAATAGATTTGACTACGTCGCTTCCCCGGTAATGGCGCCAAAATTTGGTAACTATCGTTACGTCTACCGAATTAAATCTGCTATTCAACCAATATTAACTGGTAATATAGAGTAAATAGGGAATCATCCCACAAAGAAGCTCGCGTTAAATCTATTTGAGAAGAATTGAAATTAAGCTAATGTTAATCACATACATGCATGCAAGAAAAAGGGTGGTTCATGCTTCTATGTTTGCTAAAATAATATAAGGTAACGAACAAATGAAACTTCAATTAAGAATGCTTAAAATTATCAATCAAATAAAGAGAAAAAAGGCTTAGTTGTTGACTCCTCAATCTGCCAAGAAAAAGTCATTTGCGACCTTAAATTATCCTAGTAGACTAATTCGGCAACAAGGTTGAAAAATCACTTACGAAACGACTTCCTCTCTCCAGTAATTTTTATCCAATTAGAAAACGTTCATAACTGAAAACCTACCTTTAATTATCTCTTTGTCGACTTATTAAAAGAGCATTTAGTATTTTAGAGACTTCACCTAGCATTAACCATAGAAAATCCTCCAACGGCTTCTAAAATTAAATCCATAGTTGTTTTAATTAGCTGCAGGCCAATTAATCATCACCAACTCTAAGTTTAATTAAGAAATTTGATTACTCAATTTGTACTTAGATGATTATAAGAAAATTCCTAAATTAAATAGGTGACCAATCCAATTGATTTAGAAAAAAATTCCTTAAACGATAAGGAATACTGATTTTGAATTTAAAACAAATTATGGCTTGGAATCAACTTGTACTTGGCTTCATGAGTGTCCAACTAAGCAAGAGTAATTCAGCCACTCATAGCGAGTAAAACAAAACAAGAATGAATTGAAAACAACATGAATTTCGATCCAATCTTGTTTGGAAGGGCCCCTCTAATCGTCAAGCTTTCCTTCTCTCAACTAGCTGAATTCTTAGACTGCTTTCCTTCAGCTGCTTGTTCGGCAATTGCTGGTTAATTAGAGGAGTTTCTGAGTGGAGTAACACGAACTATCCTGCTGATTTTTTCTGGTGCTTCTTCTCCTCTTTTTATTGAATAAAATTAGCTTCCAATCGGGTAACTTAGAATCCCTCTGCTCCTTGATTTTTGCTCACTTATCGCATAAAAGTAGCTCAATTAGAACTTCTCAAGGCTGAATCGGTCATAGCTAGAAAGAGGAAATTTGAATCAAAATTAAATCTGATCCTCTTGCTGACTTTGTCGCATATTCGGCCTACTGTACTTCTAAATTGGACCAAATCTTGCCTTTGGTCCCAATGTCTTTTGTGGTCGATTTGGTCACTTTAATTTTTGTATTTTGACCACGTCAATTTAATTTTCAAAACCAGCATCGATCATCCGTATCCAACAGCTTCATTCGTGAAAATCAGATTCCAAATTGAGTCCATTGGAAACATCCAAATGTCCCTGTCTCGCAAATAACATTAAATTGTTAAATTTGAATGAAAATAAATTATCAAGGTATGGAATTAACTTAATGTAAATTAGGCTAATTTAAAATTCAATTGCTCAAGAATTTATCAATAATTAAGATAATTTAGTTGAATAAGTTAAGCTCAAAATTGAACTTAACACTACTTTACGAATTTTATGTATCGGTTCAGATTTATTAGTAGATAATTTATGCTAAAAAATTATCAGAAAAAATTTCAAAAATGTATCAGTCACTAACTATCTCGGTACAGCTTTAATCATTTTAGAGTTTTCTAAACTAAAGTGTTTCTAAGTTAGAAGTATTTACAGGATCAGCGCCAAAGACTCAATATTTCACAGAAATTTCTTTTATTCGTACAAAAATAAACTATACCAAAATAAATAATTTTCACAAAAACAATTTTCAACCCAAAATTTCACATCCCGAGTTTTGCAACCTAATTCTAACACCACTAAATGTAACACCCCAAACTCAGCCTAGACGTTATGGCCAAATCTGGAGTTGTTATGCTAAATGATTGAAAATTTGGTTTTCGTGTATCTTGAAACTCATCGCAAACTCTTTTATAATCCATGATTATCCAAAACATATTTTATCTAATTATTAATTTGAAAACACAATTTCGTAGCAAAAACCCTTAGAAAGATGTTTTTTTTTTTTAAAACACAATTTTTTAATTGAAACCTGATGTTTTTGCATAAATTTATCATTGTCGATAAAACATTTAAACTATATTATACAGAAACGAAAAATAAAGACCAAAACCCAAAATAGTCCCAATTGTCTAGAGAGCAAAATTTACAAAACTCTCAAACCACAATTTAATAAGTCAAATTTAAGAAAATACGATATTAATCGAGCTCCTAATTGCACCAATCCGTCTAAGTCTAAGGACTACTTTACAATAATAGTCAAACAAAATATGAGTTTCCGAAACTCAATGTGTAACAAAAACTCAAAGAGATAATTATTTACAGACAAATTTAACAGTACAGAATCTTAACAGAGCAGTTCAGATTCATATAAATATATTTCCTACCCTCAACTGCTACACACCATCTCCGACCATCCCAGCACACCGTATGGGGTTTGAAACATCCATCCAACCCTACATACCACTTAGTGTCGTTAAGACACTTACAGAATATTTGCAGCTATGCTGCCAGTATAGTGGCGAGATGTTGCCACTCATAGAAACACTTCCTCCACATAATATATATCCCATCCCAAAATCAGGCATAATGAGAGCAGAAATCATACATAACATATTTAATACAAATCACACATATAACATTATTCTCAGTTTTATTTATCATATGACATCTCAAATATAATTTTAAATATAAGAAATTATATTAACATATGACAAATTTTCATGTTTTATAGTATATTTAATCAAATACCGACCCTACGGAAGGCCTACAGTCGATAGAGGCGACGTGTACGGCCCTAGGAAAAATTTTTAAATTTTTGGGTCCACACACCCATGTGGCCCACACGGCCTCACACACGCCCGTATGGTCCACACAACCTAAATAGCCCAGATTGTACGTCACACGCAGTCCCACACACGGCCTATTAGACAGCCATGTGTCGTACACGACCGTGTGGCGTCGACAGTGTCATTTTTTGGCTTTCATCGTTCGCTTATTTTCGAGTTTTTTGTTACACACCTAGTTAGATTTTGATGTCAAATCACACACAAGTAAACCACAAACCTAAATTGATAGAAAATACATTCACTTAACACCTTCCTTAATCAAATCTAAATGTGAAATCGACAACATGGCCAAACTATGCAAATTAAAATTCCCAATGCCATGATAAACGACCTACCCACAACGCAACAGTCGAACACCACAGAACTAGATTGCTGGAGGATCAATTATCTCGTGAATGTCACTTAGAAAACCTTAAAAAATTAATACGAAATACTTCACTACACACACCACATCTAAAACCAAATATAAAGAAATACCAAATAAAACAAGAACATGTTACTTACACGAGACGGAGTAGTAAACAAATTAATAACCGTAATTAGAGAACTCAAAGCATCAAAACAAGAAAGTCCAAAACTTTGGAGTGGAAAAAAAAAAGAAAGCAAGTGACAGATTTTTGCAATTACTCCATAGGAACAAACCTAAAGCAAAAGAAATGGGAAAGTGGGTAAAACCAATTGAAACGTGAGCAAATGGGAAGGAAATTTGAGACTATTATTTTTATGATTATTTTAAAGATAAAGCAAAATAATATACCTCAAAAAATCCACAACTTATCTTAACTAACCCCCTAACATTGTTATTATCCTACAGATTCTTTTCTTTTCTTCTTCTTCTTTTTTAGTGTTCAATTTCAACCCAAACTCCACAAGCTGAACATGGAACAACCCGTTTTCAGTTATGTCAAAAATAGTGGTTTCGAGACCACAATTTCGACGAGTGAATTATTATTTTAATATTTCTTTAAAATTTTATGGGATTATATTAAGGTCGAATTAAAATTTTCTTAAGAAATTTTGATGTTTAACTGGTTATTTAGGTAAAAAGGACTAAACTGTAAAAGGTGTAGAAGTTGAGTTCTATTAGCTAAAAGGTTCAAATTGCTATGAAATCTTAAAATAAAGGACTTGAATGGTAAATAAACCATTTAATGAGTTAGTGGAAATGCATGGATAGGTTTTAATAAAATTTTGATAGTTTTTAAAGGTTAATTAAGTAATTTGATAATTAAATAAAAATGTTAAGAAATTAAAAGATGACAACCTATCATCTTCCTCATTTTTATCTTTTCTAACGTAAAACATCATTAAAAAGGCTTGGAGCATTCGGTTAAGCTTGTTGCTTGCATGGTATGTGATTTCAACCTCGTTTTTAATGATTTTTTTATTTTTGAGTTCATTTTAGCTTAATCTAGCTAGCCTGGGGTTAATTTGTAAAATTTTTAGAGGTTGAGGGACTTTTCATGAAATTTTTTGTTTAGGTTTTTATGTTATTTGATGAATTATGAATCTTTGTTGAAAAATAAATACGTTTTGTTAAGTGATTATTGATGAAATTGCATTTAGGGATTTATTTGTGAAAATAGTAAAATTTCATGTTAAATTTATGAAATAATGGTTGTAGTGGGTTGATATGAGTCCTTAAGAAATTTGGTTAGCTTATGAGGAGGATTAAAATGGTTAAATTTCTAATTATAAGCTCAAGGACTAAATTGTGAAAAAGTTAAATGTTAGGGGTAAATTGGTAATTTTGAATAAATATAAAATATGGATTAAATTGAACTCTAGGAATACTTAATTTATTGAAATCATCTATTTAGATCAAGATAAACCATGTTCGGACTTAGATCGAGGAAAAGCTCAAGTTTCGGACTAGTTCGATTAAACTACTATGCCCCTAACTATCGAGGTAAGTTTTTATGAATTGTAATCATTTTAATGTTTTCTAAATTGAATGTTTGTTATGTTATTTTAAATGTAAATGGATCGATATATAAACGTATCAATGCTATGATGAATTGACGGATATTGAGTCCCGGTTGAACCTTAAGAATTATTAGGATATAAATGACATGTCATTAGGGATTTCATGTTTCGAGTACTGATCTTGAATGTCCTACTGATGGATGAGGTCCTGTATTTGTTGTAGATTCTCCATAGCTCGTGTGAGCAGCATCGTGTAGCTCACATTTCGACCCACAGCTCATGTGAGCAAGCCTATTTCACAGCTCATGTGAGCATTGATGTAAAGGAAAGGTTACAGTTATATGTAAAGGCACACTTCATCTGAGCTTTCCCGAGTATCCAATGTAATTCTAGATGGTTCAACAGGTAAGAAAAGGAAAAGAAAATGGTAAGTACGCAAATACTATGAAACATGACATTATGGTAACATTGATGATGTAAAATGTTATGTTTATACATGGTAGACCACATATCTTATGGTTGATTTCATATATATATATATGAACAAGTACACTAACTTGTGAGTTTTGATGATGTTGTATAGGCTTACATTAAGCTTATGACATTGGTTTTAGTTTATACTTATTCTATGAATTGTACTATAGAAATGGTAAGTTAAGTTTAAGGCTTATATGAGCTTACTAAGCACTTATTGCTTACGTAGTTTCTTTCCTTTGTTTTATAGATTATCGGAAGCTCGACCGGTTCAAAAATTTGTCAGAGATCTATCACACTATGCAGATCGAAGTCGATTCGGTAGTTTTTGAGTATTTTGACCAAGGTTTATAATGGCATGTATAGGATGTTGTGTAATGGTGTTTTGATATGTTTATGTTTTGAAGATTATGTTTGGTTGGTGCACTTAAGTGTTTGTCAAAATTTATCATTTTAAGGTCACATGTTAAAGCTTGTAAATAAGGCTCTTATGGTATGTTTGGATGGTTTGAAAATGGTTATATATAGTATGTTTTAGTACTTATATGGACTAGGTTTGTATGCATGAAATGTAGCACATGGACATGTTTAGGTAAGAGATGTTTGGATGCAAATTGTGGTGCATTTGAATGGCATATTGGTTAGGTAATTTAGGATGCTTGAAATGGTATGTTTATGCAAGTTTTAATGGTGTTTCAACCCCTTGAATGTGGGCTTAAGTGGTTTGAGAAGTTATGCATGAAATGGTTATTTTTAGGTAAATTTTGGGTTCACACAGCTTGGGACACAAGCATGTGACACAGCCATATGAGGCACACGGTCGTGTGTCATCTGAGGATTTCTTACTGTAACACCCCTAACCCACATCCGTAGCTAGAATAAGGTTTCGGAGCATTACCGAAGCTTATCGATAAAACAGACTTAAATTACAAACATTTCTTATTATATTATAATCATATCAAAAATAAATTAAACTCATACATATAGTCCCTTAATTGAGCCCTCGAGGCTCAAAATACATGTTAGAAATAAATCGGGACTAATTTGGAAACTCAAAGAATTTTTTGAAAATATTAAAAATTTTCAAAGTTGCAGGGTTCACACGCCCGTGTGTCTGGCCGTGTGACTCAAAATGTACTTTAACAACAAGTTTACCATTCCCTGCAAGCTTGAACAATAAGCAACTCAAAAATCATTCGTTTAACCAATTCAAAACACAATCAAACACATCGAAAATATGTCAGAACAATCATCCTAGGTGCCTAACCGATGTACCCTCACAAGTACTACAATATATCATCAAAACATATCAATAAAACATCATTCAAATCCAATTTGTAAACATGCCAAATTCAATCTATTTTACCTATTTCATATTCATTTAAACATTAACTTAAACTTGCCATCATATTACCTCAAACACAAACACATATTTATATTTATATAACCATCCAATATTAACTTATAATCTTATTTACAATCAATCCACAAAATGATTAATATTTAGACACCCTAGGTACATGTCGACACAAAAGGAAAAACATCACCACGTTTGAGTTCGAGATCGTTGTTGGATGCTAAATCAACGATCAAAATTTAGTACTTAACCTGCGCACGGAAAACAAAACCGTACGTTGAGTAAAACTCAGTGGTATTTCTGTAATCTGAATATTTAAAGATAAGAAATTACAAATATACAATTGAAATATAAACACATATTAATATTTAATTATTACAACAACCATATCATATTTCATTTGTTTCAAAAATATCTCAATTCTCGTACTTTCTATATAAATAGCTTTTCACAATTTATTTCACATTTCATTATACAATTGCAATATCCATTCCATAGTCATTTCATGAGTATATAACTCAAATATTCCATATATTTGAAACATATTTCACATTTTATTTTCAATTCACTATTTCACTTTCATTTCTCATATCATACCATTTCAATATCAATTATAAAAATTGATTATTCATTTACCTCTATTAACATGACTCGGACTCGGACGGATACACGGATCCAACCAAAACACACCAGTTTGGCACCTAGTGCCTCATCGGATAATTTGAAGTAATAAATTAACACCCAGTGTCTCATCGGCTAAACCGAAGTAAATTGGCACCCAGTGCCTCATCGAATTAATCCAAAGTAGTAAATTGACACCCAGTGTCTCATCAACTCGAAGTCGAAGAAATTCCTGAACTCTTCCAGTCCTATGGCATGCCATCTATATCTGACTCAGCCCGATACAGTTAATAGGGTTTCAATTCACTTTTCAAATACAACCAATATTCATTTCAATTCAAATAATCAATATATTCAATATATATATACCAATTCAATCAATATAAATTAAATAAATTCATCGTATACTAAATCAATCCATTTCAATTGCAAAACACAATAATTCTCACCTCAACACTTACCATATACATTAAATTGAATTATAACAATTAACAACTAAATTCGGATTATAGAAATACAAACCAAAAATTTCGAGCTATTCCTCGTTGACTTTATCTTTCCCCTTTTTAGTCGAGGATTCCGGTACGACGTTAGCTACAAAATTAAAACAATTAAAATTCATAATCACAATATAATTCAATTTCATATTGCATATTTCAATTTTTACTCAACATTTTTCTAAATTCCAATTTAGTCCCTAAATCGAGACTAATTTTATTTCTTCACAATCAATTCTATATTTTCATTCAATTTCCACTTTAAACTAGATTTAACTCTCTAATTTCACTTACATCCCTAAATTTTGAATTTTTTATAATTTAGTCCCTATTATTCAAAATTTACAATTTATTCTACAATTCAATCATTTTTCACTTCTAACTTAAAACCTATCATTTTAATCCCTAATACTAAAACTATTCAATATTAACAACATTTAAAAACTCAATAATTTCTAAATTTTTGACATGGGTCGAGTAGTATTTAATACCGAGATTCCAAAAACATAAAATTAAAAGAAAAAGGACTAAATTGACTAACCAATTGAACTTGGAACTTTGAAACTCTAGTTTTCTCCTTTCTTTCTTTTCTCCCGCTTCATTTTTGCTTCTATGTTTCTTTCTCTATTTCTTTTCTTTTATTTCCTTGTTTTATTATATAATGTAATATATAATATACATACTTAAACATTAAGATATAATATTATAATATATATTTTAACTTTAAATTTTATAATAATATTAAACCTTATGCCGCCTCATTTAAAGTCAATGGCAAAATTACTTCTTTAGTCCTTTTAATTTTTCTTTAATCTATAATTCAACTTTCACCCTTTATGCAATTTAGTCCTTATACCTAATTACTCTTAATTCATGCAAATTCACTTAACCTAAACCTAATTAACTACACAATTAGCTCCGTAAATATTTTTAATAAATATTTACAAGTTCGATTTACGGTAATGGAGTCTCGAAAATGCACTTTCTAACACCCGTGACTATCAGGTCATTACACTTAGGGTTCAAGTCAGTGAGTTACACGGCCTAGCACACAGGTATGTGTGGCAACTTAGAGAGTTACATGACCTGGCACATGGACGTGTGACCTTACTCAGTGAGTTACGCGGGTGAGGACACAGGCTGGGACATGGTCGTGTGTCCCTTGTTTGAATGTTACACGACTTAGGGTGATTCCACATGGCCGTGTGACCTTATTTCCAATTTTTGTAACTTTTTCCTAAACTTTCCAAATTGTTTCAAATTAGTCCTGAATTGCTCTAAGCTATTTCTAAGGCCTCAAAGACTCGATTTAGGGACGAAATGTATGATAATGAATGGTTTATAATATATTTAAATTATTAAATGTTATGATGTTTAAATATTTTTGATTGTACGATAATGCTCTGTAACCTTAATTCGGCGACGGAGACGGGTTAGGAGTGTTACAAAACATCCTACAAAGTCATTAGCAAAAACAAAATAACTCCACTCGCCCCCACAGAGCCTCAAACCAAAGACCTCTAAAACATAAACAAGACCCTTAACCATTAAAGAAGGTATATATCACATGACAAACTTTCACTAATTACAAATCAAAACTTTGGGGCGATACAAATACGAAGTTCTAATTGGATCTAGTGCACTAATGTTGGTATCATCGTACCCAAAACATTAATTTTCTTGACCCAGTGGCAAAAATAATATGTTGTAGGCATGAAAGCTTGGGTTCGACCTCAAGCAATCCCATTCCCCTCCCCCAATTATCAAAAAAGATTTTTTTTTTTTTGAGTTATCAAGCACCTTAAGCATATACAGTAGGCCCAATGAGTGAGTATCAAATTTTATTACATTTTATTTTAAAATGACTAATCATTCGTGTGAGGTTTATAAGAACTTTGTTTTGTAAATGGTTATTTCTTGCTTGTATTTAATTTTAGTTTTTCAAGCAAAGTGTACGGGATCAGTTGAAATGAAGAAAGGAGAATAATGTGAGAATTAATGAATTTGAACTATTCTATAGTTGAGGACAAACAAGGTTTAAGTTTGAGGAATTTGACGAGCTGCATATTTTTGTTTAGCTTGTGATGTTTTTCGTTGTCTTTTGGAGTTAAAATGCTTAATCATGAGATTTTGATTTTTATGAAGTAAATTGGAAATTTAGAGTTAAGTTCTAACATCTTGGAGGAAATTTTTGTTAGAACCTTAAAACAAGATCTAATATAAAACTTAAAAAACCAAGATCTATCATATGAGATCATCAAGAACAAAACTAGATGCGGAAGCGTACCTAAATCCATTGATTTCTTAAAATCTTCAGATATTATAATTTTGATCTTCCAAATTATCACATAAGTAATTCAAAGAAGGTGACTCTTTTTTTTCTAAAGATGGGATATTAAAAAAGTTGCGCATGTGTAATTTGGGGACCATAACATTAATATATATAACTTTAGCATGTTAACCATAATTTCTAATCAACCCACCATCCATGAGGAATTAGTTACTAGAGTATCTACATATATTTGGCTCATACTTTATTTAATAACTAAAGTCCAATAAACCTTAACCAAATTAGATTACTTTTAATTTGGGCTAATCTTTTATGATAGTAAATAATAACATGTAATTACTATTATTATATATGTGATGTCCATATTTTCCAACAATCTCTCACTTGGACCACATATACATATTAATTACTTTATAATTACATTTCATTACTTTAATATCATATCCAAAAGGTATTTCGAACAATCTCATCCATTAATTATGTTAACATAGAACCAATGTGACTTTCATTACATATATCGTAGATAAATTCATCTCTGATCACATATAATAACACAACCAAATGACATAGATCAAGTATGGATGTGTAACATGGAAATTACATGCAATATGATCCAAACATGCCTATTTTCAACTGGTCCTCCTTAGCCTTAGTGAGATCAAACTTTACCAAAATCAGAGTGTGACTAAACCAAATAAACTTTATTTCTACAGAAAATAACCTTAAGTTGAAATAACCTAAAATGTGTTTATAACAGAAATGAATTTAAAATTACAAACTCCCACTAAAATTGAATATCCTGGAATGACATTACACCCATATGAGCACGTGCTCCTATAAAACCTTGGGTGTAGTCCCTTAGTAAGCGGGTCCACAATCATAGAGTTTAATCCAATATGCTTTATAGGCACCTAACCACTCTGAACTTTTACTTTAACAACCAGGAAATTAAAGTCTATGCATTTTGACTTCGATGTGCTCCTGTTGTTATTGGAACAAAGGACTACCAATTATTGTCACAATTTGCACCCTAGTGACAAAATTTTGCATCACTATTCCATCAAAATCGGAGTCTGTATACCTTATCATCTCTAACTTATCAAACCTCTGATATGTGAGCATGTAATCTTTTGTTCTATGAAGATACCTTATAACCCTATTGGTTGTTATCTAATGGTCTATACCAGGTTGATTAAATGTATGCCTAACATCCCAACAATGTACGCAACATCCAGAGGCGTACATACTTAAGCATACATTAGTCTCCTAACAGTTGATTCATAGGGAATATTTTTCATTTCTTGAATTTTAAGGTTACTTTTAGGGCATTAAGTAAGATTGAATTTGTCTCCTTTAGCAACAGGGGTGTCACATAGCCTACAATCTTCCATGCCAAACCTTCTGAGTACTTTATCAATATAGCTCTTTTGTGACAATCCAAGAATAAACCGAGATAAGTCTTAATCTATCTGAATTCCTAAAATAAAATAGGCATCCCTAATATCTTTCATCCTGAAATGTTTAGATAAAAACATCTTGGTTTCGTGCAATAAGTCTATATCATTAGTGGCAAGCAAAATGTCATCGACATTTAGAACCAGGAATATATGCTTACTTCCACTAAATCTATTATATACACAATCATCAACAATATGTATCTCAAAACCGAACGAGACAATTACTTGATGAAACTTGTGGTGCCATTGACGGGACACTTGTTTGAGACCAGATGATTTTGTTAATGTGCAAACCATATTCTTTGGGTCTCCTAACTCAAAGTTTTCTAGTTGTACCATATAAATCGTTTCTTCAATGTCGTCATTGAAAAATACAGTCTTTACGTCCATCTAATGTAACTCAAGATCAAGATGAGCAATAAGCTCCATGATTGTCCTGAAAGAGTCTTTCGATGAAACTGGAGAGAAAGTCTTTGTAAAATCAAGGCATTCTTTCTGAGCATATCATTTAGCTATAAGATGCAGCTTATACCTATCTACATTACCATTTGCATCCCTCTTGGTTTTAAATATCCATTTACAACCAATTAATTTTGCACCTTCAAGTAATTGGACAAGTTCCCAAAATTTATTGTCTTGCATAGACTTATACTCTTTTTGCATGACATCAATCCATTTTTGAAAGTTAAAACTTTTCATGGTCTAGCAAAAGTTGATCGGATCATCTTCCATCATTCCATTGTCATCCTTATGTTTTTGGAGAAATACAACATAATATCGTGAAAAGTGATAGCAAGAACTGAGTTAGAATCCAATTCCTCCTCAAAAGCAATGTCTCTAACATTTATTCTTCGTCCAAACTCAACATCCCAAAAAATGTTGTAGTTCTTATCTCAAAAATATTCCTAATTGTGGGATCATAAAACTTATATCCTCTAGATTACTTAGGATAACTAATAAAGTAGTTGTTCATTATTTTGGAGTCAATTTCTTTTCATGTGACCTATAAGGTCTTACCTCAACTGGACATCCCCAGATGTAAAAGTGCTTTAGACTAGGCTTTCGACCTATCTCAAGCTCGTAAGGTGTTTTTGCAGCTGCTTTAGTGGGTATTCTATTCAAAATGTAAGTTGTTGTCTTTAGAGATACTGGCCAAATGAGCACTTTCAGACTTATCATATTTCAACCTTTCTTCCTTTTGCACACAATAAGAAATGAGTTCATTTGGATTCCATTTCTCCTTTTGACAGTTGCAACTAATTTTAAATTGGTTAAACTGTGCAAGAAGTGATACCAAAACCATAAGAATAAGCAATTCCTCAGAAAGCCTGATCTTAAGTGCCTTAAGTCTTGAAGTAACATGAAATATCTCTATAATGTACTCCCTCAAGTTTTCTTAACCCTTATACTTTACCGACATCAAAGAAGTCAAAAGTGATGTCATCTTAACCTTATCGTTTTTTGACAAAATGCTTCTCCATTTCGTCAAGGAAACCATTAACATGAGTAATCTCTTCAAATTTTGTGCCCCTAAAAGCTTTTAGAATGTTGTGCTCATGATCATTAGACTTGTGTGATTTGAACGATCCCACCTTTCAAAATCCATTTTAACATCAAGGGTGCTTGTCGCAGTGAGAGGTGCAAGTTGTTCTTCTCTTACTATCAGGTCTATGTCCATACAGCCAAGCACTATAAGTAAGTGATGTCTTGCACTCCATTAATATTTCATCTTTGGACAAAAATATTAACTTGTAAATGATATCTTATTGTAGTAATCAAAGACTGACAATAAAAACTTGTCAAACAATAAATCTTTGGACCAATTTATTGCTTACATGTAAATTTATTACTACAATTGCACATGTAATTTTGTTAAATATTAACCTTCATTTGGGTCAATTAATATTAACGTAGCTTAAGTTACATGCACATAACCTTTTGTATTTTAAAACAAAATAATTTCAATAATAAAAGTCACTTTGACAACTTATTATTTCAATTAAGTTATTTTAAAATATATATAAACATATCAATATTCAAATTTAAAATGTTCATATCATTAACCCAAAATAAAGTTGTCTCATTACTAAATGAGAAATCGAATACCTTAATCTTTGATAAATTACAAGCAGCCATTAAAATTTTATAATAAAATTCAAAATCAAATTTTATTAGACTGAACTAAATACTCATGATTATCATGAGTTTGCATAAAAAAAACCATATGATTTAGCGATTTCTTTTATAAAAGAAACTGACTTAAAAAAGTTGCAGCGACTATATATATACACTGGTATACAAGCATACAACAAGCATATTTTAATATCTTAAACATGAGCAAACCACGTTTATATATAATAATCATTAATATAATATATTATGCCATGCATATATATATACAGAATGTTGGAATAAGTATAATATTCCATGGATTAATACATCAATTAGCTACCTCACTTGAGGTAATTGGCAGCCGCTGATCGAAGTGATTAACAACCTTTGATAGCAATAATTCGAAACTAAGGATAGCACCAATTTAAGAGCATAACAATAGCAAAGTGGATGACACGAGATAGCAGCAAGGGGAGACATTCAACACTTGAAATTAAAGTAAATATTGCACGTATGTGGAACTGATCGACAACTTCTATGAACGGCAACAAGGTTTTGAAGCAATAAGAAATATAACAAATAAAATCATTTTGATGTATATGAATGACTAATCGCCTTTGATTCAAGTCAACAAACTCAATCCACTCATTTTTAACATCACACAAATCTTCCAAATTCTAAAACTTAAAGCTTCGACATATAACCCTAGAACTTGTGCAATTTTTATTTCAAACCCAAACTTTTAATATAAATCCAAAAAAAAAATTTATGAAGAATGAATTCATCTGTATATAATAAAAAAATAACTCATTCTCAATTATTTGACATAACGAGACTTGGATGTCATTTGTTAGAACCGTAAAACAATATCTAATATAAAACTTAACAAACTAGGATCTATCATGTCACATTATCAAGAATAAATCAAAAACAAAGTAGATGCGGAAGCATATCTGAATTTATTGATTTCTTGAAATCTTCAGATCTTATGGTTTTGATCTTCCAAATTAGCACACAAGTAATTTAGAGAAGGTTGCTCTCTCTTTTCTAAATATGAGATATTAGAAAAGTTACATATGTATAATTTGAGGACCATAACTCTAATATATAACTTTTGCACATTAACCATAATTTTAATCAGCCCATCATCAATTAGAAATTAATTATTAGAATATCTATGACTCATACTTTATTTAATAACTAAATATCAATAAATTTTAACTAAATTATATCACTTTTAATTTGGGCTAATCTTTTATAATAATAAATAATAACAAGTAATTATTATTATATATGTAATGTCCAAGAAGCTCATTCTACTCACTGCTAATTCCTTGTGCAGAAGTAATCGATATGGAATATATTAATAAATACAATTGTGCATATGGTTTTAGTTAGGATTAATTAGGAAAATTAAATATAGACTTTGATATTATTATCTTTATTTTTACTTCGAGGGAAACAAATAAGATTCCATTTTTATTTATTTTTCTTTTAGGGTTTAAGTTGCCTATAGGTTTCAATAGAAGAGAGTGAAATTTCGGAGTTTCTATTTTGTGTTTTTCTTTTATTACGAGTTACTAAACTTTTCTTTTAATCAAAAAAAAAAGAAAATTGAGGTTCATGTTTGTGAAATTTAATTCATTTTATTCTTTCTTACCAAATATTCATGTTTATTAAATGTAAATAACATATTTGATAGTTTGAAACTTTTGTTTTATCAATTAAAATTTTTAAATTCGTAGTTATTTAATTATTCTAAATCTTTATGACAAATAACATGGTCGAATATATTATGCGAATATGTAAATTAGTCTAAATGACTTTAATTGAGTATTTGTTACTTGTTCCATGAATCTTTTAATTTTTAATGCAATTGATAAATTATTATATTTTATTTTAATAAATTAAATCATAAAAATTTTTGGGAAGTAATGAAATTTTGTTAATAATAAAACTAATACATTTTGCCTTTAACTATATTCTTATTATATTGACTGCTCAAGTTTTAATTACGATTTTCTTTTTAGCAATTTTAATTTTAATTTTTTTCCTTTACTTTTATTTACCACCTATTTATTTCACTATTTACAAATTTTATTTTTGGATTTGATATTCATCATTATTAAATCACGAGGGTGGAATCCCATATGAATTTTATATTTAAAGAAAATATAAAAACATAAATTTAAATTTATAAATACCTATTGTAATACCCGATTTTTGCCCCGGGTACAAATAATAAACGGGCCCAAATGAAACTGCCCAATTGCAACAAAATATGCCCAAACCCAGACCCGATTAAACTACAGAGGCCCAAATTAGTGGCCCAAAATAGTCAAAAACCCTAGGGTTTCTAAGGATCTCTATGGCCACCTCATACTACTCGCGCCGCAGCCAATCCTCCGTACCTCCGCGTCTTCGCCTGCAAGAAATAAACACAAAAGGAAACAAAAATCAAATATCACAGATCAAGAAGATACTGAATATGATTTATTTCCTATTTTAATTATCATCATGGCTATAAAAAGGCCATTAACACACTGTAAATGGGATCCGAAAAAACAATCAATAAAAGAAGTAGCAAATACTTTTCACAGCAAACATAAAAACTTCATCAGAGGATTAATCAGGAAATACAAAGTTTGATACTTTTATTTTCGTTTTTATTTTTTTTACTTAATGCAATAAAACAAAATAAAGGGTAAAAGACTAATATTTGCCCGCATCTGAAACGTCGTTAGGACGGTCGAGATTCGTCTCCGAGGATAGACGATTGGGAAACCAAAGGGTTTCCTAGGCTTTTGAGGTCTTTTTGTTGATATTTTGACGGATTTGGACCCAGATTTGGGCTTAGGGTTGTCTAAAGAGCCTAGGAGGGTATTTTCACCTTTCCGGCCACCGCGGACGGTGGTGCTGGCGCCGGAGATCGGCGGCCGGTGCGGTGGCCGGAGATCGGCGGCCGGCGCGGTGGCCGGTGACCGTCCGATGACTGGGCCCTAGTGTCACGGGCCGCAGTTCAAAGCCTGTGACCAGCGCACCAAATGCATCCAATGGAGGTCTGTTGCTCAGATGGGGATCATTTGGCCCACAAGAACTGGCCCGATTCAAAGAGATATTGGAGAAGCCTGTCAGATTGAAGCCTGGTTGGCCCGATAGCGAAGAGATGGCAACTTAGGCTAATATGGTAACTAATCTTAGAAGATAGAGGGAATCATATCTTGTAAAGATTAGATTAGATTTGATAAGGCTTATCTTGTAAATCCCTAAAATTAAGGGATATGGTTAAATCTCATCCGTCGATGTAATTGTATCTTGACCGTCGGTTTTGGGGGAGCTCAACTATAAATAGAGAGCCTCCCCCTCATTTGTACTGACTCCTGAATTGTTTCATTATTCTTTGTGAATAAGAGAAGTAGAGAGCATTTACTCAAACACTTTGCGAGCGCTCTTTCTGTTGTTCTTTTGCTTAGCTTCTTTTGGCATAAAATCGCTTCCGCTGTTCAATTGGTGCCTTGGAGGAGTTCTTAAAGAATCCTCATCGAGTTAAGGCTGACTTGGGCGAGTTTGGAGCAAACGGATCGCCTAAGGCCGCACGGATTGCGAGACGAAAGGTCTAGCCCCGTGACACTAGCCGTAGGACAAGGAAGAGGAAAGCATTTTTGAAACCCTTTTCTGAAGTTTTTTTAAAAGAAGGAAAAATGAAATTTTTAAATTAAGTTTTGGCTTATATAGCCTACTGAAAACGGCACCGTTAGGAAGGGTGAGATCCGCGTGTCAACCCGACCCGGACCCAGGATCCGCGTGTTTTTATGTGGAGGGGTAAATTGCACTTTTAGCCCCTCCGCCTCTTAATATCTTTACAATTAAGTTTTTTTTATTTTTAAATTTACCCTTTTATTCATTTTCAAATTCAATTCGATCCTGATTGGACGACGCCGTTTAGGGAAGTAGGGAAGATTTCCCTTCCGGTCCTTCCGTGTAATACGCGCATTCAATTTGGTCCTTCAGTCTCCATTTATTTACAGATTTGCCTCAGAATTTTTATTTACAGTTCAAATTAGTCCTTTTTCATTTTCTTTATTTTTTTATTAATTAGTTTTTTTATTCTTTTTCATATTTAATTATTTTTTTAAAATATATGTATATATATTTTTACATACGCATATTTATCTTTGTAGTATAATATAATTATTTTTATTTTATTTTATTCATATGCAAATTTTTTTATAATCTATATATGTATATATTTATTACTTATAGATGTGCCCACGCGTATATAATTTTTTTAAAAACAAATAATGTTTTATTTATATATATACGTATTTATTTATTATTTAGTTCTTTTAATGCTCAAATATATATATTTTAAACACCTATTTTATAATATATATATATATACGTTTATATATTTTTCTTTATTTTCATAAATATATTATGTATTGTATATATATATATATATATATAAATTCTATAACCCAAAAATTTATTTGTAAATTATATGTATATTTTAATCTTCATAATTTCCATGTGTATATTATATGTCTTGATCTTTATTTATTTTGTTTGCTTTCCTCATTCGTTCTATAATTGTGTTTACATTTAATGTTTTGCATGTCATGGATTATTTTTTATTTTTCGTTTATTTATTTGTTTATATTATTTTATGCCATTGATGTATTCATTATTGTTGTATTTATTATTATAGCATTTGTACGTATAATATAACGTTACATCATCTTTTACTCAAATTTAAAAATAGAAAACTTTCAAAATTGAGATAATGCTCATATTTAAGATTTTCAAGGAAATTGAGCCGTAACGGATTGGGTTCAGATTTTCTTCGTTAAATCTAATAATCAAGCATTTCTCTTTAATCAAAAATAAGAACTCATTATTGGGAATTCAACACGTTGTGTCCTAACGTATTGGATGTGACGCATTGATTTCTCGAAATGAAGATTTTTTCTAAAAAAAAAGGAAATACTCGGAGTTTGGGATTTTGGAGGAATTGTGCCCTAACGTATTGGGCCGCGATCTCTTAAATCTTGAATAAATGGATATTCTTTTAAATTTTTATTATACGAGTATTCTGGCCTAATTCATTTTTTTTTGAGGAAATTAGAATGTCGTGCCCTAACGCATTGGGTGTGGCTTTTTCTTTCTCTGAAATGATAAGGGTCTTAATACGTAACGTTTAAGAGTTTTTGCTAAGGATTATATTTTTCAAATTTTCGACATTAAGACATTAATTAATTAACTAGGTACCAATTTTTGGGCGTAATGAGGGTGCTAATCCTTCCTCATACGTAACCAATTCCCGAACCCGTTTTTCTAAAATTCGTAGACCAACGTCGTTTTTATGTGACCCAATAACACCTTAATAAAATATTGGTGGCGACTCCCAATTTTTCCAATTTTTATCGAAGACTAATTTTTTGGTTTTTTTTAAATAAAAATAGTTTCGATAGCTTGGCGACTCCACTGGGGAATTTTTTTTTAAAAAAAAGAGAGTCGAGCCACAAAGTTGATTAATTTTTGTCTTATAGTCGAAAAAATGAAACTCGTTTTAAAAATCCTCCTGCATTCATTATTTTTATGCTTAATCGATTTAAGTACTTTAAATTATTTTGCATTATACATTACATGAGTTGAATGATTTTACCCTTTTAAGTGGGAGTGAGAAACTATTCCTTCGTGAGGTTTTCACCTCCGTATAGGATAGTGGATCGCTTTTGGAATACATCGGTACCTATGCCTTCGTGATATTATCATCTCCGTATAGTCATAGGGAAAATGTGTTCCCCTGAACCGAACTTGAACTATATGAGCCTATAATGGGTGAAGATCAAGGAATCTACTGGTTCGGGTACCTTTATTTTAGAGCCAAACCGCATATAATAAGCCTTAGGAGCTTGCCTTAGGTAGAACTACACTAAACCCTAGTAGATGTCCTAATAGACGTTTTACTCTTCCTTGATTATATGCTTATATTTGATACTAACTTTTGTGTTTTATTTTGTTTGCATGACATGGCATTTCATTTCATCATAAAAGGCGTCAGTTCAGATTCAGTTGCTAGATAGAAAGCTTGTCATGGAAAAAGGGTTTCTTGATAAAGTGGAGGATAATGCGGCTGTCCGAATTTGGTCTGAAACAACGCAGCAAGAAAAGGGTGATAGCCTGGCCGATGGGTATGTATCGAAATTATGGGATTTTACTCGCATCAGTGTAACTCAAAATAATTTGCAGGAGTTGAAGGAAATCTGGGATCAGTGGAATAATGAGGTTAGACAATTATTTTATGAAAATTATGGGGATTTGCCTTATTTGCTTGATGTGAAGGTAGACAAGCATTTGTTTCGAGTCCTCGCCCAGTTTTGGAATCCTGCTTACAGTTGTTTCACGTTTGGGAATGTCGATTTGGTGCCTACGATAGAAGAATATGTGGCTTTACTCTGATGTTTAAAGTTTCAAGTAGACAGGGTCTACTTGAGGGCGGTAAATGTGCCAACCTTTTCAAAGAAGTTGATAGGTATAATAGGGATGAGTGAGCAGTGGGTTGCTGCACGGATTAAGCAAAAGAGGAATAGTAAATGCGTTCCTTTGAGAAGTTTGAAAGATGCAATTCTAACACATCCAGATGTGAGAAAGAGGTTAGATGTCTTTGCTTTAAGTATATATGGCTTGGTTGTCTTCCCCAAGGCCTTGGGGCATGTGGATGAAGCAGTCACCGATTTATTTGACCGGCTTGATAAGAAGGTCACACCGATTCCAGCCATTTTGGCAGAAACCTTCAGGTCAATGAGTGCATGCCGAAAAACAGGTGAGGGCAGATTTATTGGATGTGCACAGCTTCTACTTGTATGGTTTCACAGTCACTTTTGGAAGGTGGATAAGGTTTCGTATCGGGTTTTCTCTGAAAATTATTCACCACTAAAGGAGATAGTAGCTACGCCGAGGAGAGATGACATTTCAGAGGAGAAGTGGATGGGGATTCTTCAAAGTCTTCAGGAGGAAGATGTTGAGTGGAGAGCTCCTTGGTTACTTCCAGATGAGATCCTATATAGGTGTGGTAATTTCGATTGGGTTCTACTACTTGGGATTTGGGGAGCTAGTGGATATGCCCCGTTGTTGGTGCTGAGATAGTATAGGTCAAGACAATTTATATCTGCGACCCAAGGGATAGATAATTGTGAATTTTCATACAAAGATGATGGTTATAGAAAGAAGATTCAAGAGATGTCTAGCGCGTGGAAACAGACTCACCGAATGAAGGGGTTAGCTGTCAGACCGATGACAACTCCTGAGTATAATGAATGGTGGGGGTAAGGGAATCAACGACAATATGCCCAAGGTAAATCAAGAAGGTCACCAGCCAATAGATGAGCATTTGCGAGTTATTCCTTCTGAGTTGGAAATCATAAGATGAGATTTTGAGAAGAGAAATGCAGATTTAGAAAAGAAGATAGAGCAAATGGAGGAAGAAAAGACGAACTTGAGATTGGACGTGGACGTTCAGAAGCTTGAAACTGAGAAATTAAGGAAAGAGAAAAATAAGGCTGAGGAGGAGGTGGGTAGTCTGAAGACGGATTATAAAAAGCTGCGTCTGTCAATGAGAACTGTTGGGCTGGGAAAAACATCAGAATAGTGGCGAGCAGAAATTCGAGAAGAAAAGGACAAAACCGATAGATGGGAACAGAAATTCTAAGAAATATAGAGACGAAACGAGGCTTTAGAAAAGAGTTTGTCAGAAAGCCAAAAGGAAAAAGGTGAGTTAAAGGATAGGGTGATCGTGTTGGAAGGATCTCTTCGTCAGTATCAAAATCGAAATTCCGCAATAGAGTTAAAAGCAAGCTTGAGCAAGATTGAGGAAATAAAGCAAAGAACCGAAGAGCTAGAAACGACGTTGCAAAATTGTGAAAACAGGATCAAGCACTTGGAAGCAAATAAAAATCGTAATAAGGAACAGCTACACTACTTTCAGAACCAAGTTAGGAGCAGAGATCATATTATGGAGGAAGCTGTGGTCCAGATCCGAGAAGTAGCTGATCATGTACAAGCTTTGGCAGTACAAGCAGACATGCTGAGTGTGAAGTATGAATTAGAATCAGATCGGGGGCAAGAGTTAGGTGTGTTACTTAGGAAGATTAGAATGCTGAGCAATAGGGCAAAGCTTTATTTGTAATTCACTTTATGTAAAGAAATTTGCTTTCTAGTAAAGTTGTCTTAAATGGAGTTGAATCAAAATTGACGTCTTTTTTGTATTCATGCATTGCATTACTTCATATGCATTTGAAAATATTAAAAGATTCTAATGATGGAATCTCAAGGGAGTATGATGGCTCAGTTAGCTCAATGGTTCAACAAGGGAACTGATAAAGGAAAAGGCTCTGTGCTCAATGTTGAAGAATGAGACAATGAGGGACCTGTCCATCCTCCAGACTTTACCCCCCCAGCAAGTTGAGATATACCCGCGTAGGACCTCTGTTACCATTAATCCTCAGCAATTTCAGGGCGACACTGCGATGCTAATGAATCTCTAGGCAGGATCAGGCTCTAACCCCGGAGCCAACCTTGTTAATCCTGCTATCCCTAATTTCGATGAGACGGCTGGAAAGGAGAAAATGAATGATGAGTTGCCAAAACAGTTAGAGGAGAAGTACAAATTGCTGGAAGAGAAATTTAGGGTGATGGAATGTGCGAAGAGCTACTATGGGATGGATGCTAAAGAATTGAGCCTGGTCCCAGATTTAGTACTCCCTTACAAGTTCAAAATGCCAGAGTTTGAGAAGTACAATGGAACTAGTAGCCCAGAAGCTCATATTACCATGTTCTGCAGACGAATGATCGGTTATGTCAATAATGACCAACTCTTGATACATTGCTTCCAGGATAGCCTCACAGGGGTAGCATCCAAGTGGTACAATCGATTGAACCGTACCCAGATTAATTCATGGAAAGATCTGGCACAAGCGTTCATAAAGCAGTACAGCCATGTGACTGACATGGTACCTGATAGGATCACTCTGCAGGATATGGAAAAGAAACCATGCGAAAGTTTTAAGCAATACGCACAGAGATGGAGGGAGGTCGCCGTACAAGTTCAGCCATCTCTTCTAGAAAGAGAGATGACGATGCTTTTCGTTAACACATTGAAGGCCCCATTTATTACACATATGTTAGGAAGTGCTACTAAAAGCTTTTCTGACATAGTTATGAATGGCGAAATGATAGAAAATGCTATCAAAAGCGGGAAGATAGATGCTGGAGAGGGTAGCAGGAGGTCGGCCTCAAAGAAGAAGGAAAATGAGGTCAACAACACAAGTTCATATTCAAAGACGATTACAGAGAATCAACCGGGAAAAGTGGTTGTTAACCAACAAGGATCATCAAAACGAGGATCCGACACAAGGAAAAATACGGAGAAGCTTCAATTTACGCCAATTCTGATCTCGTATGGGGAATTATATCAGAATCTATTCAATCCGCACGTGGTTTCCCCTTACCACTTGAAACCTCTGCAGCCTCCGTACCCCAAGTGGTATGATGCAAATGCACAATGCGATTATCACGTGGGAATCGCGGGGCATTCTATAGAACATTGTACGGCGTTCAAGAGGCTGGTAGAAAGACTCATAAGCATGGGTATTGTTAAAGTGGATGATTCGCCCAATACGGAGTCCGTTACCTAATCATAATGAAAATGGAGTGAATATGATAGGAGGTAACATGGGTAGGAAAATCAAAGAAGATATCGCAGAAGTGAAGATTCCATTGAGATGGATCTGGAAGAAGATGGTAGAAAGAGGGTTACTTGTATTGGAAAGAAACTTTGAGGAGGGGGAAACTACTGTGAGTTCCATCATGAGGAGGGACATGAGATTCAAGAATGCACAGAATTCAGAGCCTTGGTTCAAGGCCTGATAGATAACAAGGAAATAGAGTTTTATGAAGAAGCTAAGGAGGAGGGGAGTATTTGCACATCCGAATCCACAAATGTTCCAAGAGTAACTCAGCCTATGGTCATCATCTCACGACCAAGGAATGATGAAGTGAGAGCGCCAGTAATGCCAAGAATCATAATAAAGAAACCTGCAACCTTTTCTTACCAAGATAGTAGGAAGGTTCTGTGGAACTATGAGTGCAATACAACTGTCCCTGGAATGGAGACTACAAAGGACCAGGATGTGAGTACCGATCCAGAACATGTGAAAGGAAGGGCCATAATAGTGGAACGAGAGGGGAAAATAACTAAGCCTGTGTTGTCTATCAACGAGACAATGAAGGAGGAAGAAGCCGTGGAATTCCTTAAATTCTTGAAGCACAGTGAGTACAATGTTGGTCGAACAGTTGCATAAACAATCGACTCGCATAACCGTACAAACCTTGCTCTTGAATTCAGAAGTACAACGAAGTGCGTTGATGAGGATATTAAATGAGACCTATGTGGCCGATGATATTTCTGTCGGCAAGTTAGATCGGTTGGTCAATAATATCAGTGCTGATAATTTTATATTCTTCAATGATGATAAAATACCTCCTGGGGGCGTGGGATCTACTAAAGCTTTACATATCACGGCACGATGCAAAAGGCATATTTTGCCAGGAGTATTAATTGACAATGGATCAGCTTTGAACGTGTTGCCATTATTCACACTCAACAGGCTTCCCATAGACAGTTCGCACATGAAAACATGCCAAAATATGGTGAGGGCGTTTGACGGTATAGAAAGAAAGGTCATGGGAAGAATTGAGATACCCCTACTGATTGGCCCAAAAGTTTATTAGGTAGATTTTATTATGATGGATATCAAACCTTCTTACAATTGTTTAGTAGGAAGACCATGGATACATTCGACGGGGTCAATACCATCATCATTACATCAGAAGCTGAAGTTAGTGTCTGAAGGTCGGCTAGTGACAATCAACGCCGAAGAGGATATAATAGCAGTTGTATCCAATGAGATGCCGTACGTGAAGACTAATGATGAGTCAGTAGAATGCTCATTTTGATATTTAGAGTTTGTAAATACGGCATTTGTGCCTGAAGAAAGCAAAATTTTGGTGCCTAAATTATCCAAAACTACAGAGATGGGTTTGCAGTTGTTGGTAGGAAAAGGAGCTTTACCGGGAAAAGGGCTGGAGAGATATCTTCAAGGGAGGATTGAGGTGTCAGTACTGAAAGGAAAGCAAGATCACTTTGGCTTAGGATACAAGCCAGACAGAGGACAGAGAAAGAAGGAGCTAGAAAAAAGACAGGAAAGAAGAAGGGCGCGTCTAAGTGGGGAGGAAACCAAATGGGAGCCAATGATAATTCCACACGTATCCAAAACATTTTTATCTGGAGGAGTTATTCATGCTGAGAGAAAGATACCAGTTGAGGAAAGCATTGAAGAGACGTTGGGAAATATGCACATCAATGCCATTCATGAGCATGAGAATGAAGAGAGGAGCTGGTTAGATATTCGTCCTTATGAGTCTGGGATTGTTCTAGACAATTGGACTGCGAAAGAAATACCTAAAGTCTTTAGAACTGTCTCAGAGTAATATTCAGAACAAACTTGTTGTTTTAGCCTAGAAATAACAAGAACTCTTTTTTGAAATATGCTTATGTTTGAATATTTTAATAAAACATCTTTGTAATCGTTTCGAGCAAATATTCTTTCATTCTTTCCATACAAGTAAATATATTCTTTCATTTATAATCATTACACAAGTAATTGTACATAAATTCATAAATTCTTTTGTAACCATATTAGGTCCATGTATATCAACGACGTGAATGACGCCGCTACGAACTCAGAGTGTCCTTTTGAACGAAACATGTGTTTAGAGGGATCGCACGACTTTGAAGGTGATAAAGATTGTGGTTTATCTCTGGACTTGTTCAGGATGGTAGAACAAGAGGAAAAACAAATTCTACCTCACAAAGAATCAGTAGAAGTTGTGAGCTTGGAGGAAGGAAAAGAGGAGAAAATTGGAACTGAGATTTCTGCAAAGACAAGACGAGACCTCATTGAATTACTCCGAGAGTTCAAAGACGTCTTCGCATGGTCATACCAGGATATGCCTGGATTGAGCACTGACATCGTGGTACATCGTCTACTTATAAGGGAGGATTGTAAGCCAGTTCATCAGAAACTGAGAAGAATGAGGCCCGATATTATGCTTAAAATAAAGGAGGAAGTCCAGAAACAGTTTGATGCGGGTTTTTTATAAGAGGTCAAACATTCTGAATGGGTAGCCAATATTGTTCCAGTTCCTAAAAAAGATGGAAAAGTACGAATGTGCGTGGATTACAGAGATCTGAACAAAGCAAGCCCAAAAGATAATTTCTCATTGCCGCATATCGATACTTTGGTTGATAATACGGCGGGATATCATTGTTTTCCTTCATGGATGGTTTCTCAGGATACAATCAGATAAAGATGCACCCTGAAGATATGGGAAAGACTACATTTGTTACTTTGTGGGGAACATTCTGCTACAAAGTAATGCCATTCGGATTAAAGAATACGGGAGCAACATATCAGAGAGCCATGGTAGCCTTGTTCCACGACATGATGCATAAAGAGATTGAGGTTTATGTTGATGATATGATTGCCAAATCCAGAACAGAGGATAAGCATGTGCAGGTCCTGAGAAAATTGTTCTTAAGACTAAGAAAGTTTCAGCTCAAACTCAACCCAACAAAATGCACTTTTGGAGCCAGGTCAGGAAAGCTGTTGGGTTCGTGGTTAGTGAGAAAGGGATCGAGATTGACCCAGATAAGGTTAGGGCAATACGGGATTTACCGCCACCGCGTACTCAGAAAGAAGTTCGAGGTTTTTTAGGACATTTAAATTATATTGCTCGGTTTATTTCATAGTTGACCGAGAAATGTGACCCCATATTTCACCTTTTGAAGAAACATAATCCAGGTGTTTGGATTGAAGAATGCCAGGAAGCTTTTGAGAGGATAAAGCAATACCTATCCAATACTCCGGTGCTGTCACCACCTAACCCAGATAGACCCTTGATTTTGTATTTAACAGTGTTCGAAAATTCCATGGGATGTGTGTTGGGTCAGCATGATGCGACCGGAAAGAAGGAAAAGGCGATATATTATCTCAGTAAGAAATTCACCGATTGTGAAATGAGATATTCGCCTATCGAAAAATTATGTTGCGCCTTGATCTGGACGACTAAGAGGTTGAGGCAATACTTACTCTATCATACGACTTGGCTAATTTCAAAATTAGACCCTTTGAAGTATATGATGGAGTCAACGGCCTTGAATGGAAGAATGGCTAGATGACAAATCTTGCTATCTGAGTTCGATATAGTATATGTAAGTCAGAAGGCCATCAAAGGGAGTGCGATAGAAGATTTCTTCGTTAGCAGAGCTTTAGAGGATTATGAGCCTCTAGACTTTGATTTCCCGAATGAAGATTTGATGTATGTGGCAAATGTTGAAGAGAATCCCCAAGAAAATCATGCTTGGAGGTTAAACTTTGACGGAGCATCGAATGCGTTAGGCAATGGGATTGGAGCAGTCCTAGTGTCTCCAAATGGAGATTATCGTCCTTTCACTAGTAATTGGACTTTGATTGCACTAATAATATGGCTGAGTATGAAGCTTGCATCATGAGTATCCAGGCAGCCATAGAGCGGAGAATTAAGACACTAAAAGTGTATGGAGACTCAACATTGGTAATATACCAGCTAAGAGGAGAATGGGAAACAAGAGACCCTAAGTTGATCCGTTATCGGAGATTGGTTTTGGAATTGATCGAAGGGTTTGACAACATTACCTTCTGTTATCTCCCACGAGAAGAAAATCAGATGGCTGACGCTCTTGCTACTTTAGCTTTCATGATTAAAGTAAATCAGTTGGAGGACATGAAGCCCATTCAAATTAGTATTTATGAGATCCCAGCCCACTGTTACAACATTGAAGAAATAGAGAATGATAATCGTCCCTGGTACCAAGATATATTACTCTATGTGAAAAATCATGAATATCCTGGTCAGGCAATGGAGAATGATAGGAGGACATTGAAGAGATTAGCTATTGACTATGTCCTAGATGGAGCGATCCTATACAAAAGGGGAAAAGATCGAGTACTGTTGAGATACGTGGACGCTGTAGAGGCTAAGGAAATTCTAGAAGAAGTCCATGAGGGTGTTTGTGGAACGCACGCCAATGGATTCACAATGGCTAGACAGATCATGAGATTTGGATATAACTGGGCCACCATGGAAAGAGATTGTATCAATCATGCCAAGAAATGTCATAAATGCCAAATTTATAGAGATAAAATGCACGTGCCTCCTTCACCTCTTCATGTTATGACTTCTCTATGGCCTTTCTCCATGTGGGGTATGGACGTCATTGGACCAATATCACCGAAGGCTTCTAATGGACATCGTTTCATTTTTATGGTTATTGACTATTTCACTAAGTGGGTAGAAGCAGCCTCATATGCTAATGTCACGAAGTCAGCAGTTAGTAAGTTTTTTAAGAAATAGATCATATGTCGATATGGAATGTTTGAAAGAATCATATCTGACAATGCGCTGAATCTGAATAACAGCACAATAGAGGAAGTCTACAGTCAGTTCAACATTAGACACCATAGTTCGTCACCGTATCGTCCAAAAATGAATGGTGCAGTAGAGGCGGCAAAAAAATATTAAGAAGATTGTGGCAAAGATGGCTGAAACTTACAAGGATTGGCATGAGAAGTTACCATTCGCTCTTCTGGCTTACCGAACATCTGTCAGGACTTCTACTGGGGCAACACCTTTTTCTTTGGTTTATGGAATGGAGGTAGTTTTGCCCATTGAAGTTAAAATTCCTTCTCTCCGGATATTGGCTGAGCTAAAATTAGATGAGGCTGAATGGATCCAATCTCGATATGATCAGTTAAATCTGGTAAAAGGAAAAAGACTAAAAGCAATTCGTCACGGTCAAATGTACCAGAAACGAATGATGAGAGCATATAACAAAAAGGTCCATCCTAGAGAATTTCATGAAGGGGATCTGGTGCTGAAGAAAATCCTCCATTTACAAAAAGATTTCAGAGGGAAATGGATGCCAAACTGGGAAGGACCTTATGTTGTGAAAAAGGCTTTTTCCGAAGGCGCTTTAATTTTGAGTGAAATGGATGGCAAAAATCTTCCGAATCCTGTAAATTCAGATTCGGTCAAGAAATATTTCACTTAAAGGAAGGGAGGAATCAAAGTGAAAACCCGCAAAGAGTGCTCTGATTTCCTAAAAAAATAAAAGGGAGTGGCCAAGGTGAAAACCCGAAAGGGCGCCTTGAGACCAAAGGGGGTTTGAGTTGAAAACCCAAAAAGGACGGCTCAAACACTGTTAGATTGGGGCATATGGTGATCCTGCTACACTTAAGCCAACAAGAAAAGGATATACGACGTCTTGGGGCATTGACAAAGTACTGTGGATCTCCTAAACACATGTTAAATTTAGAATGGTTCTTGGTTTACACGGAGAAGTTCAGGCGGCGATATCCAAAAGCACCTAGTCTTCATATTATTTATACCAAGTTCTTCGATGTTCTTGGATACTTTTCTTTTCAAGACACTTGCTATCAATAAATTCCTTTTCTATTATTCGAGTTATCCCTTGAACTAATTTCTTAGTCAGTATCTTGATCTTTGAGCAAGCATGTTGCATTAGAATAATGATGGATGGACTAATAAACTTTCACAAAAGAAGTTTTGCATATTACTATGAGAATTTCTAAACCTGAAACAAGACTATTGTTTAGAACACACCAAGTTTAAAGAGAATGTCTAAGTTAAGATTGTTTTTGGAGTTGGTTAAATATCGAATGAGATGGCAAGAAGTCTTGGAAGTTCCCTCTGGAAAGAAAATCCTTCATTTATGCATGAGCATTTGGTAGGACACCCGGAGAATGGTGTAAAAGAGTTTCATAATCTCCATCTTTGAATTACGATATGAGAAGATGGAGAAGAGTCAAACTTTCCTACCCTTAGGTTACAGTGGAAGCAGGATGATACAAGTTCTGCGTCCTAATGGATTGAGCTTTGAAGTTCACAATGGAGGGTAATTTGATGAGTGTTTCTTTGGTGATGTCAGCCAAGCAAAAGGCGTTAGCAACAAAACCTTAATAAACTAGAAATAATAATTGAGTGATAATTCTCAGAAAATGACATTCTGCATTCATTTAAATGTCATTTATACATGTCTAATTAGGAGCATTGGATTCATTTTGGTCATAACATCCTAATCACTAGGCATAATTAAGTTCATAGAATAGATTTTTATAGGTCATGTTCCCTAGAGAACAGATCGAAAGCCAATGATCCTATCTCCCTGAAGTTGCAGTGGAGTGGATTAAATCAAAGATCTTATCTTTCTGAAGTTGCAGAGAGCAGATCGCATCTAGTCTTATCTCCCTGAAGTTGTAGTGGAGCAGACTAAGCAAGCAAGTCTTATCCTTTCTGAAGTTGCAGTGAGGCAGACTAAAGATGGCAAATCTTATCTCCCTGAAGTTGCAGTGGAGCAGATTAAAACCAATAATCCTATCTCCCTGAAGTTGCAGTAGAGCGGATTAAAACCTTGGATCTTATCTCTCTGAAGTTGCAGGGAGCAGATCGCATCTAGTCTTATCTCCCTGAAGTTGCAGTGGAGCAGACTAAGCAAGCAAGTCTTATCCTACTGAAGTTGCAGTGAGGCAGACTGAAGATGGCAAATCTTATCTCCCTAAAGTTGCAGTGGAGCAGATTAAAACCAATAATCCTATCTCCCTGAAGTTGCAGTGGAGCGGATTAAAACCTTGGATCTTATCTCTCTAAAGTTGCAGAGAGCAGATCGCATCTAGTCTTATCTCCCTGAAGTTGCAGTGGAGCAAACTATACAAGCAAGTCTTATCCTCCTGAAGTTGCAGCGAGGCAAACTGAAGATGGCAAATATTATTTCCCTGAAGTTACAGTGGAGCAGGTTAAAGCCGATAATCCTATCTCCCTGAAGTTGCAGTGGAGCGGATTAAAACCTTAGATCTTATCTCTCTGAAGTTGCAGAGAGCAGATCGCATCTAGTCTTATCTCCCTGAAGTTGCAGTGGAGCAGACTAAGCAAGTCTTATCCTCCTGAAGTTGCAGCGAGGCAGACTGAAGATGGCAAATCTTATCTCCCTGAAGTTGCAGTGGAGCAGATTAAAACCAATAATCCTATCTCCTTGAAGTTGCAATGGAGCAGATTAGAACCATAAATCTTGGATCTTATCTTTATGAAGTTGCAGAGAGCAGATCACATCTAGCCTTATCTCCCTGAAGTTGCAGAGGAGTAGATTGAAGCACTAGTTCCTATACCTCTGAAGATGCAGTAGGAAGGGACGAGGCTATTTGAAGAAGAAAAGCACCAAGGTCCAGCATGTCTGGGCAAAATCGGGCATTTTTAAAATCTTTGCTCCGTTCCCGTTACACGACAACGAGCAAAGAGGGGCAGCTGTAATACCCGATTTTTTGCCCTGGGTACAAATAATAAACGGGCCCAAATGAAACTGCCCAACTGTAACAAAATATGCCCAAACCCAAACCCGATTAAACTACAGAGGCCCAAATTAGTGGCCCAAAATAGTCAGAAACCCTAGGGTTTCTAAGGATCTCTATGGCCGCCTCATACTACTCGCACCGCAGCCAAGCCTCCATACCTTCGCGTCTTCGCTTGCAAGAAATAAACACAAAAGGAAACAAAAATCAAAGATCACAAATCAATAAGATACTGAATATGATTTATTTCCTATTTTTATTATCATCATGGCTATAAAAAGGCCATTAACACATTGTAAACGGGATCCGAAAAAACAATCAATAAAAGAAGTAGCAAATATTTTTCACAGCAAACACAAAAACTTCATCAGAGGATTAATCAAGAAATAAAAAGGTTGATACTTTTATTTCCATTAACACATTGTAAACGGGATCCGAAAAAACAATCAATAAAAGAAGTAGCAAATATTTTTCACAGCAAACACAAAAACTTCATCAGAGGATTAATCAAGAAATAAAAAGGTTGATACTTTTATTTTCGTTTTTATTTTTTTTACTTAATGCAATAAAACAAAATAAAGGGTAAAAGACTTATCTTTGCCCGCATCTGAAACACCGTTAGGGCGGTCGAGGTTCGTCTCCTAGGATAGACGATTGGGAAACCGAAGGGTTTCCTAGGCTTTTGAGGTCTTTTTGTTGAAATTGTGACGAATTTGGACCCAGATTTGGGCTTAGGGGAGTCTAAAGAGTCCATGAGGGTATTTTCACCTTTCCGGCCACCGCGAACGGTGGTGCCGGCGCCGGAGATCTGCGGCTGGCGCGGTGGCCGGTGACCGTCCGATAACTGGGCCCTAGCCGGAGGACAAGGAAGAGGAAAGCATTTTTGAAACCCTTTTCTGAAGTTTTTTTAAAAGAAGGAAAAATGAAAATTTTTAAATTAAGTTTTGGCTTATATAGCCTACTGAAAACGGCACCGTTTGGAAGGGTGGGATCCGCATGTCGACCCGACCCGGACCCAGGATCCGCGTGTTTTTATGTGGAGGGGTAAATTACACTTTTAGCCCCTCCGCCTTTTAATATCTTTACAATTAAGTTTTTTTTAATTTTTAAATTTACCCTTTTATTCATTTTAAAATTCAATTCGATCCTGATTGGACGACGCGGTTTAGGGAAGTAGGGAAAATTTCCCTTCCGGTCCCTCCGTGTAATACGCGCGTTCAATTTGGTCCTTCAGTCTCCATTTATTTACAGATTTGCCTCAGAAATTTTATTTACAGTTCAAATTAGTCCTTTTTCATTTTCTTTATTTTTTTTATTAATTAGTTTTTTTTATTTTTCATATTTAATTATTTTTTTAAAATATTTTTTTTACATACGCATATTTATCTTTGTAGTATAATATAATTATTTTATTTTATTTTTATTCATATGTAATTTTTTTATAATCTATATGTATACACTTATTACTTATAGATGTGCCCACGCATATATAATTTTTTTAAAAACAAATAATTTTTATTTATATATATACATATTTATTTATTTATTATTTAGTTTTTAATGCTCAAATATATATTTTTTAAACACCTATTTTATAATATATATATATATATATATGTTTATATATTTTCTTTATTTTCATAAATATATTATGTATTGTATATATATATATAAGTTCTATAACCAAAAATTTATTTGTAAATTATATGTATATTTTAATCTTCATAATTTCCATGTGTATATTATATGTCTTGATCTTTATTTATTTTGTTTGTTTTCCTCATTCGTTGTATAATTTTGTTTACATTTAATGTTTTGCATGTCATGGATTATTGTTTTTTATTTTTCGTCTATTTATTTGTTTATATTATTTTTATGCCATTGATGTATTTATTATTGTTGTATTTATTATTATAGCATTTGTACGTATAATATAACGTTACATCATCTTTTACTCAAATTTAAAAATAGAAAATTTTCAAATTGAGATAATGCTCGTATTTAGGATTTTCAAGGAAATTGAGCCCGAACGTATTGGGTTCCGATTTTCTTCGTTAAATCTAACAATCAAGCATTTCTCTTTAATCAAAAATAAGAACTCATTATTGGGAATTCAACACGTTGTGTCCTAACGTATTGGATGTGACGCATTGATTTCTCGAAATGAAAATTTTTTCTAAAAAATAATAAAGGAAATACTCCGAGTTTGGGATTTTGGAGGAATTATGCCATAACGTATTGGGCCGCGATTTCTTAAATCTTGAATAAATGGATATTCTTTTAAATTTTTATTATACGAGTATTCTGGCCTAATTCATTTTTTTTGAGGAAATTAGAATGTCGTGCCCTAACGCATTGGGTGTGGCTTTTTCTTTCTCTGAAATGATAAGGGTCTTAATACGTAATATTTAAGAGTTTTTGCTAAGGATTATATTTTTCAAATTTTCGACATTAAGACATTAATTAATTAACTAGATACCAATTTTTGGGCGTAATGAGGGTGCTAATCCTTCCTCATACGTAACCGATTCTCGGACCCGTTTTTCTAAAATTCGTAGACCAAAGTCGTTTTTAGGTGACCCAATCACACCTTAATAAAAGATTGGTGGCGACTCTCAATTTTTCCAATTTTTATCGAAGACTAATTTTTTGGTTTTTAAAAAAAATAAAAATGGTTTCGACACCTATAATTATTTTAAATGACTTTTATATTAAGATTTGGATTACATTTTGTTTTCTATGCTCAAGAAATAGATAAATTAGTCTGCCTACATTAGATTAAAACATAAACTGGTCATTTTGTTAACAATGCTATCTATTTTTATTGTTTTATTGTTAAAAGCAGGTGTGACTAACAAAATAATTAATTCTACATATTACTTATTCTGATGTATAAATATTAGATTGCAATAATAAAATAAACAAAATTAAAAAAAAAAAGGTTGAATTTGATCCTTAATCCATAAATAAAAGTAGCAACAGGCTGGCTCCAGGCAAATCATATTTTAGATTTCCCAATAAGAATTCAGATTTCCTTCCATAATCCATAGAAACAACGAATGAAGAGAATACAATTCACCCATCCTAAAAAGAATTGTCCAAATTACACTACATATTTCCATTTCTGGATCTCAACACTGAACATTGAAAAGATGTTCCTATATAAACAAAATTCTCACTACTTGAATCATTCTAAGTCTGATTCTCCGAGAAACGGTGAACCTGAACTGCCCTTCCCACATTCTAATACTCTCACTCATTACTGGAAAAATGGCGGCTAATTTTATTACTCACTTATCTCTGGTTCATCCAAAACCTTCACTTTCTGCTAAATCCCTTCAAAACCCGTCTCTGTCTCACCTCTCCAAGCTCTCTCCTTCATCAAGTCTCTCTCTCTCTCTCCCTCTCTCTCTCTCTCTCTCGTACAGATTATCACAGGGACGTTCTTTTTCTGGTTTGCTTTGCAGGTGTTTGTTTTTTGCCAATCAAGAGAAGTGGGGTTGTGGGAAAACTCTCATTCGCATCGGCTGTAGCGGATTCAACATCTTCAATTCCGGAAGACAAGAAAATCAGCAAGAATCCCATTATCGTCATTGACAATTATGATAGTTTCACCTACAATCTTTGCCAGGTTTAATTGCATCTTCAAAATTTTGTTTCCTTCTCTCTGTCTAATCTTGCGTCTTCTCTGAGTTTCCCTTGATTCTGAAACGCTGTTGATTGCCTACAAATCTTTACGAAAACAATATAGAGTTACTTGTTTCCAGTTTTCACTATGCGTGAGAATATAGGGAAGACTTGATAATTTTATTAAAGTTAAGAAACCCAATTAAATTGACTATAATAGGAAGAAAGTACTTCATTAGATATGTTTTTTCCTTATAATATATCATATATGTTTGTTTGTTTGTATGTATACATGCATGTATATGGTATAGTAACGTTGTAATTTTGTTATGGCTAATTGTCAATTGAAGGCAAATATGGTTTGTGGGTATCAACCAGAAAAATGATGTGTTGTGTTGAAAGTTACCTATGCTGTGGTGATTAGAATTCGGTATCCTTTATAATGGAGGTCCAATTTGATGGTCTTGACCAATGAAATTCAGTACTCAACAGCAAGTGCAAAGTCTCTGGTCAGAGATTGCCACAATTGCAATAAAAAATGACTTTATCTTCCCTTTTTTTTATGGTAAGAAAAAATGTTGAGAAACCGACAGTATTAGGGAATAGAATTATATTTGACCACACCAATGTGGGGACCGTCCCTGCTTGATTCTTGTCTTTCTCCTTTTAAGAAGGTCTACTCTTCGTTTTTATCATCACCTTACGAAATGAATAATAGAATTTACATTACAGAATTTTTAGTACTTGAAATGTTGTTTCTTCATCATGTTGAATATCCTCAAGAGTTTACCTATAATTTTGTAGTATGTGGGAGAGCTTGGATGTCATTTTGAGGTTTATCGAAATGATGAGTTGACAGTAGAAGAGTTAAAAATGTAAGAACTAAGCTTCTTACTGCTGCAATGTGTTTTTATAATCCACTCATTTAACATGATGGCTACTTGAGTGGTGAATGATTACTTGTTAACATATAATCTCGAAATATTTGATTCAATAACGACACTTTTCTGGTATATTTGTAGGAAAAATCCTAGGGGAGTGCTTATCTCTCCTGGTCCAGGTAATAGTTTGTTATATGTTTTTTTCAAACTATAAATAAATTAAACATGAGAATTTTCATATTTAAGCATTTGATGTATACTTTGTATTCTATCCTTCATATAGGAACACCCCAAGATTCTGGAATATCATTGCAAACAGTTTTGGAACTTGGACCTATTGTACCTTTGTTTGGTGTTTGTATGGGTTTGCAGTGCATCGGTGAGGCTTTTGGAGGTGAGCATTCTAGGATACCTTAAGCAACTGTTGTTTATGCTAATAATGTTTCTACACAACACAATATTTATGCTAAGAATGCTAAATTGACATTTATTTTTATTTGTTTATGAAAATCATGGAAGATTAGCTGCTTGCTGGTGGGATTTTAAAGTGATCTTTGACTTCATTGAAAATGCAGGAAAGATAGTCCGATCTCCCTACGGTGTCGTGCATGGCAAAAGTTCTGTCGTGTATCATGATGAGAAGGGGGAAGATGGGTTGTTGGCTGGATTGTCAAAGTATGCATTACTTCTTCCAACGTGATTCTCGATTTAAAATTCTTCGACTGTGCTTCAATTATGTTTTATCTGTAGTCAAACTATCAACTTGATCATATTTGTTTCTTAAGCTATCTTTCTGTACCTCTAGTGGTTCCATAACATCACTTTCTCGTAACAAGTTTCAACTTCTAGGAAATACTATGTATTTCCATTTTCCTATATCCTACTACCTTGTGCTTAGCATGTGTTATATTGCATTGTATGTTAAAAAAATTCCCATTTTATTTTCATTAATTTCACCTCAAATTATTGGTAATTCTTTCTATTATTATGCATTTTCCAGCCCCTTCAATGCAGGAAGATATCACAGCCTTGTGATTGAAAAGGACAGTTTTCCCGGGGAAGCACTCGAGGTTACTGCTTGGACAGAAGATGGACTGATTATGGCTGCTCGGCACAAAGTCTATAAGCATGTTCAGGTAGAACTACCATCGCTTTTTACTCGGAACACATTGGTTCAATGATTTCGTTGCTATGTTAGAACTGATTTCTTCACCTAAATTAATTGCACTCCTAGCTCGAAAAATTGCAGTAACTATACGTTACCATCAACAAAAGAGAAGTGCTGCTGGTTTTTTGCGCCTTCCTTGTTTCTGCCTTCTAAAACCATGCATTTAATTCACTCGACTCATCTATATAACTTTGTCTGAATTAGAGTAGCAAGTTTATGGTGATGAAATTAACACATTGATCGAAAACTGTAGGGCGTACAGTTCCATCCGGAGAGTATCATAACTTGGGAAGGCAAAACAATTGTTCTTAATTTCGTCAAACTGATAGAGAGAAAAGAGGCAGCTGAATCTGGTAGTTAATTCAGCACATAATGGGTTGAGTAGTAAATGTCAAATATGGGTATGGGAGAGTACATTGGAGATTCATCATTTATGCATTTGGACCAACCAAATATACCCTTCAAACCTAGTACTTGGGTGAATGCTGCTTTAAAAGGATTGTGAACTGTAGCTTTCCAAATGATTTACGTGACTGCTTTTGGATGACTATGTATTCTCTTTACAATTCCAGTTCAGAATTGGCCGTACAAATCCCAAAATATAATTAAAAATGTTTCTTATAAAAGCCAAGTATTTCAGTATTCGAATTTTTCATTAAAACATCATTTTTTCAAAATTAAAAATAAGAAACTCTAAATATAAATATAAAAATACAAGTTATATCAGTTTTGTTCGTAGATTACTTGCAAAATATTTTAAGTCTTCACCAATTTCAACTCCGAAGAGTAAATACTTGCAAAATCAACATGTTTTTTTACTACTTACTAAATTGTTGTAATTATGTTGGAGTAATCATTATGATTATTTAGGAGGGATTAGCTTTTTTTTTAGGAGAATCGTCTCCAAGGACGACAATCCGATTCTTTAATAATGGAAGGTATTATTCTCTGGGGAGGGGAGAGCCGTGTCCAGTTCATGGAGAGGAACGCTTCAACCGTACGTGGACATATGACCACCCACCAAGAGGTGACGTGAGCGTTTCATCTTTGGTGAGATTCGAACCCCTGACCTATACTATGTAGGTCAATTGTTGGGGTTGAAGTGCTCCCCTTTGTGAACCGAACATGGCTCTCCATGGAGTGAGAAACAAAACTCTCCCTCGGGGACGATACTTTTCATTGTTGAAAAACTAAATCAATATCTCCAAAGACGATACTTAGAAGACTTCTTCGAAAGAGTTAATCTCTCCTCAACAGTTATTAATGAGCATCATTAAATTGAATGCAGTGGAAGTACCTAATTACTTGTTCTAATAGTCTAATTAGAGAGTTGAGAATTTAAACAATTTCGTGGGGAACTATTCATTATAACTTTTGAATTTTTTATTTTTTTAATTAATTAGTTATGTAATTGCAATTGTATTATCAAACATAACACGTTAAGATGCAACTACATTTATCACTCAAATATGTTTACTAAATTAAAGATCATTGTACTTAAGAATATCCAAACAATTAATTCGATCAATTTTTTAATTTATTTAACTTAACCAACCATCATATACAAAAATCAAATTGATCAACTTATATCATATAAATCGACATAATATCAATCGGTTCGATCCATTAAGTCGGTTAATCAACTTCAAATAAATGTATTATAAAATATATTTAAACTAATGAAAATATAAAAATATTTTACCAACTTATATATTATAAAATATAAATATGTTTTAAATAATTAAAAATAATTGAATCAGTTAAGTCAATCGATTCCATTATGAAATTCAATAACCAATAATCGACCAATATAACCAAATAAATAGATCATATAGCTATTTAACCCTAAAACCGAAACAACTTATGCTCTCCCTACTTATTATTATAAGAAAATGAGATTACTACTTTAATAATTAAACTTTCTTATAATTAATTTGTTCTATCAAACCCAATAAACTTATTCCTATTACATTCATAATTATTTTATTAGTCATATTTAAAATATATTATTTTAATTAATATTCATGTTTTGCCATTAATCATGTTGAATCCTTAATTATTAAACATACATTCAACAATCTTAACATCATTATTTAGTTGGTGATTTTAAAATTTTCGCCCATAGACTACTACATTTAGTATGAGGAAAATTAAAACTCAAGGACAAGACTAACAAAACAATTACAAACAATGTAACCCTTTTTTTATATAGAAATTTAGGACAATTTTAAAAGGAATAGGCTAAATTTAAAAGAGAAGAGTTCTTAGTGGCACATCGACTCCAATAATATTTCTAATTGACCACTTGCTACTATACCCTCTTCACTTATGAAATAGATTGCTTGATGGATGAAACTCATACCTAACGATACATTTTCCCAACACTTGAGCAAAATGACTTGAGGTAGAAGATAGAAATACCCCTCTACTTGTAACACGGAACATTACTCGACAACTCTCTTCCAGCTTTTTTTTGTCTTAAACTTTTATTTTTAGTGGTTCTTCACACGACTTACTATGTGTGAACCACCACCTTAATTAACCCCAATATCATTAAAATCATTTTCATTATATTAATATTAAAAATATTTTTAAAACAAAGTTTTCAAACCGGCCAAACTTACTATGAGTTCTAAACTTGACCCATGAATAACTATTGCTACTACAATGAAGTCTTTCCAAAGTAAGTCTAAGCCCAAACCAATTTGAATTTCATATATTATTCATAAATTACTAATGACACAGTCCCCTAAGATTTGTAAAAAGATAGAATAAAAAATAATATATATAAAAGGGGGATTTGGTTGTTAGAAAAGCTGATTGGATTAACATTCTGATTGTGCTTTCTTATAATAAATTTGGAGAATTTTCTCACATAATTTTGTGCCAAACCTTTTCTTTTTCTTTTTCTTTTTTGCTTTTAGAAAATGAAGCAATCTTTCATTGTCCAATCTCTAAGAAACAAAACAGTAAATTGATGACTTAATGTTGTTCTAAAATTTAGTGTTATAACGTGTGATTAGACAAAAAGGTTCCTTATACTCCACCACACTTTCTGTTGCCTTCACCAATTTTTGATTGCCTCTAATGAATTTACCGGCTATACTATACTTATTAAATTACGTTTTGATCACTTAACTAAAACAATTATAATTTGTTCATTGATCTAAATGAAATTTTTTGAATAGTTCAATGACTTAAATAAAAACATTCGAATAGTTTAATGATAAAAACGAAAATTTACGCTAAACTCACTCCTCCTTCCATCAGCCTTAGCCCTTGGTGAGTTTTCTTTAAAATTAAATCATGATTAATGAGATAAATTGTTTTAAGTGGTTGTTGAATGATAATAAAACCCCTTTTCTTAATTTTCGCCTAACTACCATATTCCTATTCCTAGGGAAAAAAAGTTATCCAACAAACATATTTGAACGAAGAAATAAAAAGCAAAAGAATAAATGAAGTCCCAACTACCCTAATTGCTGGCCTCTGATAAGACCCTCAAAGCCATAACTTTGAACATTCAACTTTGAAATTCCTTTGCCTCTATTTTGCAGAATCCACATCACATATTATTTTCACTCTACAAAGCCATTTGCAAGCCCTGAGACTCCCCCACCACTTGTCACATCCATCTCACATTGGATTCCAACTACCCTTTTGACAATATTTCCTCTGATCTCTCTGCTTTCACATACACATAAACAACACAAAATGAGACCAAAGATGGCTTTGATGAGATAATTATGTAAGAACTCCATATTCTATGCTCAAGTGCTTATTGGATAACAGTCATCACCAAATTCAATCTTTGTAAAAAGCCAGAGAGACAAACATCAATGATAAAAATGGAACTATACACATCACACACCCACATCATCAAACATATATTATGATAAGAAACAACTCTATCACCTTCTTTGAGATAAATATTTGTTGCTCTCCTGCTCCTCCTCTCTCTCTATACACAAAACTGACCCCCAACTATTTTATAAATCAAACCGAGAGGAAATAATGCCCCAACATGTAATGAAATCAAATCTACCAATGGTCTATTATTTTTTAGATGGTATCAGCTTCGGACCGGCTTGCTCTGCTGCGGTGGTGTCGCTTCCCATGGTGACGCCTGCCTCCAAACGTGACTGGATCGAACCTTTTCAGTCTTTCGGCTTCACGGGGATTGATCACACACTCTACAGGTGGAACTTTGTATCTGGTCTGGTCATAGCAGTAAGAATATGTCATGTGCTTCCTCCTAAAGCTATCCATTTTGCTTCTTTGTGATGGGGTGATAGTGGCAGAAAGTTCCAAACTTTGAGAGGTGGTGTCACACTTCTTCGACGAAAATTCAATGGGATCCACTGCGCAGCCGTGGAGGATCAGGTCGGAAAATTCGGCTACGTAAGGAGCGTATTTGTAATTGACTCTATATTTGCCACCATTAGTAGCCCAATCAGACCCATCCCATATTGTAGCATACAACGACATCGGCTTAGAGGGAAAGTCCCCACCCATTGCAGCCGTTCTTTTAAACTCTCTAATGGGGATGTTGTCTATATAAAATCTGCAACCAAAAACAATGATAACCATAAAAAAGACACAACATTAAACTCATCACCATAGATGTTGGATAAAACAGGGGATACAAATTGTACAACATATAAACCTTCAAAGATAAGAAAACCCCACCCTATATATCAACATCAAACTCTTCAACAAGGCAAGTCGAACACTTAAATCATACAAAAATTCAACAGTTGAAAAGGCTGTGGTTGAAGCAGAGACTAAGGAATAAAGGAAAATGGAAAAGGGAGGGGATTCTTTATGCTTACATGATTTGAGAATCAGTCCAGAGAATAGTGTACTGATGGAAATCATCAGCAGGGTCGAACCAAAGATTGTATCTTTCTTCTCTGCCAACACTGGTGCTTCCATTGCCGTAAATATTGGTCTGAATCCTCCAATCTTTGCCTCTGATGTTACCCAAGAACTCAAAATCTATTTCATCGTGGTTCTTCTCGAACATATCACCATTTGACATCTGCACTCAGAAAAAAAAATGAGGGGATTCTTACACATATTAAAGGTAAAACTATCTGGTATTAATTTTAATCAATTGTTCTTGTTTATCTTTAAAAATAATTGGTAGCAAAAATAAAGAGGAAACTTTAACAAGTTTTACCATCTGGGTTTGGATCAGATTCCTAAACAAAAATATGAATTTTTTTTTTAAAAAAACTTGAAAAGGGTAAAACGTTAAAACAAAATACAGTTTTCAAGATGAACCGTTGAAGATAGTGAAGACAGCAGTGGCAAATTCATCCCAGTATCAATACTTCAAAATTTTAATAAAAAAAAAAGGAGTTTTTACTTTTTTAGCAGCAACCATATGATTAAGCTTCTAATAAGCCTGTTAAGAAACCTTCTAACAAAAATAATTGTAAGATAAAAAGGAAAAAAATAGATTAATCTTGAATAGAGATTAACTCACATAGAAAGCAACCACAACTCCAGCAGTATAATCAGCAGGTAACTTTATTGAGGCACTGAAGTAACCATGCAAGTAAAGGTCTTGAGACACAAATCCAGACCCTGTTTTTTACGCCATAAACAAAGCCAAACACAAAAAATAAAAACACTTCCTTTTTACTTAAAACAACAAGGAAAAAGGAACCCCAAATATATCAAAACCAGAGACCAGCAAAAAGAAAATAAATAAACAAACAAACCTGTTCTCTCATTCAAAGACAAGTGAACAGCTTTACCATCTCTATGGAGAACTAGATTATCATCTCCAAACAACTGACTATACCCTTCATCAAATGACAGAATTGGTATCCTTTTTCCAAACCCACAAACAAAAACAGAAACCAAAGTCAAAACCAGAAACAAAGAAGGTAACTTGGTCATCGTATTATCCCTTGAATCTCTTTTTTTTTCCCCTTTGATATATGGTCGTATTTTTGTTGCTCTAGCACCCTGAGATTATATAAGACAAAGATAAGAGTATAAAAGAAGGATGATTTTTTATATGTATTATGAGAAAATAATAAATGTTTGAGAAAGAAAGAAGAAAGGAATAATCTCTAGAGCTATGGGAGGGGGGCGATAGAGAGCCGGAAAAGGCTATTGAAATGAAAGAATAGCGCAGGTCATTGGCGAGTGAGAGGGTATTATTGAGCTGTTCATATGTAGACAGCCCTTTTTCATTGTTTTTTTCTCAATGTATTTGTTAATATATTATTCTCTCATCTTCTTTTAATTTCTTACACTGTTTTCTTTCATCATCATGTTCCTTCCCTAATTCCATCATTTTCTATCATATTCTAGACTTATTTATTTTTTAAATTATTGTTTAATTACAAATGCATTAATAGAAATGTAAATAAATAAAAATATTCTCTTAATTACATAATTTCCTTTATTATTTAATAATATATTAAAATCGATTAACTCCTACCATTTGTAGGTTTTCTTTTCTTTTTCGAATTAAAAAAAGTCAAAAGAGCCATGAAAGGAAAAGAAATTCTTCTTCTTTTATTATTGAAATTGTTGAGTGTTTTTTCTTGTTTCTGTATATGTATATTTATATAAAATGAATATTATACATTGACATGACGTACTAGTTAAGTAGGGCTCATGCATATAGACATGCATCTTATTCTAGATTAAACACGTATTCATAAGATCTTATGTGAGCCCGAATTGTATGGGTAACCCCGCCGGGAAAGCGAGCTCGACTTGTGAGTCTGTCCTGCGACCGGATCTTGTGAACCTAGCTTGTGAGCCAATCCTATAAGCTTATTACAATTCGACCCAAATCTATTCGAACTTTGGACCGATAATAGTAATTATCCTAACAGGAATATATAAAGTTAAGGTAAATAAATAATTTTATATTACTTAAAAAATTGTTGATGAATTTTATTCATTCACAACCATTTAGCAAAGAGTGTATAAAAATTTCCACTTGCATGCTTTGATAATGAAGGATGATTTTCATGGTTTTATTTCAATTTTAATTGAAAAAGTATTATTTGTAGGGATTGAAACAAGTGAAAGAAAAGATAAGATTTTTATGATGCATAGTATATGAGAAAATCAAATTATGAAATCAATATAATATGTGTGTTCTTTTATTTGTGCTAATTATCATGGAAATTTACATAAAAAGAAAAAAAGAAAAAGCTAATGAATATCTAAATTATATTGTTATTAAAAATAGAATTTTGTTGAGCCCTAATTAGTGATATTATTGAGATTGGTGATCCTACATATATAAGCTAACTTACTCTTGCACATGTTTATATTGAGATTGGGGTTGGGATTTGCAAATTAAATTTAGAAAATGAATTTTGTAATTTGTATATGCTTTACATCAATTCATTACCAATATACTTCTACCTTCCATTTTATGTTTATTGTATCCCAAAACATTGAGTTGATAGAAGACTACCCATAAAATGAAATCTTTTAACATCTTCTGTTTTGGCTTTAATTAAATACAATTACTAGGCCACTTTGTCCCTCCTCCAAGGCTTCTAAATTATCCAATCAACTTTGAAAGGGATAAAGTGACAAAAGAAGCAGAAGAAGAAAGCGTGTAAATCATTAGGCGGAAAAATAACGATAATTAAGACTTTTGGGGCCGGAAAAGAGCTTCTCCTTTTAGTCTTTTTAATTTTTATATGTATACGTTCCCAAATTTACCCTTCCATGCCCCCACTTATTTAACACAGAATTAAAATCTTAACTCTTATTTTATATAAAAATATAGAAATATTTTTTTTAGTTCAATTGATATCCGGTGAAGATAAGCATATTTAAATATGTCTAAGGTCAAAAGCAACACCAAAGGCTAACAAAGATTTTAACCCTTCTAAATCAAAATATTTAATTTAATCATTTTAAAAATAATAAAATTGCACTTTAATCTTTCAAACATATGAAAGAATTTTATTTAATTCCTTCAAAATGATGAAATTATAAATTAATATATAAAAATACATTTTAATTTCGAAAAATTTTATAATTCAATTCCAAATCTCTTAAAAGATTTTATGGCTTCGCTCCTATTTGACGGTAAGAAGAGGATATGAGTTGAAATTTTGTACAAAACTATTTTATAAATACAATTTATTTTATATTATAATAAAAATATAGAAATATAAATTAAATTGGATTGGATTAAAAGAATAATAATTATTTATTTTATAAAACCTAAATTGATTTGAATTCAAGTTATATATTTAAATAATAATTTATAATATTATTTAAGCTCGGTTGAGTTGGTGTCACCTCATTCGGGTCACCAACTCGATTAGAAAAATTATGAAAATGTTCTTTCATAATTAAAATAAGTTTACTATTTGAAGGTACTTTAATTTTTTATTTAAAAACCGATAAATATATGCATATGGAAGTATTTGAACTCGAATCAATTGCATTAGAAAAACATTTAATTTACCACTCAGTTAAAGCTTGACTTTGATTTTTTTATGCATTTAATTTTATTACTTCCATCAATTGTATATATTAATAATGTATTTGATTGAGTTGGTGTCACAAGTTAACTCAACACCGACTCAGGATTAATGACAATACAATAATAAATAATTTAATCTGTTTTTTATTTTAAATTATACATATTTCATTTGTTGTTATTAGTTAATTTAAAATTATTTACCTGATTATTAATTTATATTATTTCTAAACACACATTTATATTAAAATTTCTAATAATAATGGAACGTAAAATAGGATTTGTAGTAACATTACGATTGAAATTAATTTATGGTTTTGTGAATCGATTGAGCGGAAAATAGAAGCGAAAGGGTTAAGACTTAAGCCTAGTACCGTCATGTGGTGGGGCCCATGCGTTTCCATTAAAGCGGCTCGCCCTTGGATTAGAGGCGGCTTAAAATCGGCCAAGAGAAGCGTATTTCCAATCAGATCCAACGGTCCAAATTTTGTTTTCGGCGATATAATAAAACGTGAATGCATTCACTCTGCCGCTGCCACCCCCACGTTTCTTAACTAACGCCTCCACAATTCCACTAATCAAAGTGCTTAGCTGATTTTTACGTGTGTGCTAATTTATTAAATAAACTTTATTTTAAGACAATATTAAATATATATTTAATGTATTAAATTTAAAGTGCCCTTCAATACCCACTAAGCAAACCAAGTACAACCATATTGGAAAAAGTTTTTCTAATTTCATTGGAAATTATAAGTGTACAAGTCTATAGGCCTAAGCTGCTGCGTTTTTTGATTTTCTTCTAATTTAACTATTAAGATTTTTATGTTAATCAGGCTTTGGTTTAATGGTAACGTTAGATTTAAACAAATTGTTTGGTATTATTGATGTTGATTTTATTGTTTATATTCCAGATTCGTAGTTAACCCTTCTAATAATATTATTTCAAATGTTTAAATTTGTGTTCTCTTTTCGGGAATGTAATTTATCTTACCATTGCATTCAACACTCATTAATTAGACTAAATGAATTTTGAGATCTTATATTCGAGTTTTTTTAAAAAAATTTATGTGTGGGTTTTCAATCCAAATTTACTTGGATTTAAGTCTCGCTACGTATGAATTTGTTGACACAAAGTATGATAAAGGAGGAAGACAAGGTGGATCGAACCGAAACAAGGACAAGAAGGTAGGTTGATTGAAAAGATAAATGCTCAAAGTAACTCTAGGGTATAAAAAAGGGTCGATCTCTTGCCCAAAATTTGCTAGGGTATTTATAGGAAAAATTCCTCTTATCCACTTGTATGATATAGGCTAGATCCGTGTTTAATCCCGTTAAATGTGTAATGGATAATCATGGGCACGTATTATGGGATTCTGTCAGTATGAGGTAACTAAGCTTAACTAGACTCCTTATTGTCTTGGAAATTTGTTCACATTAGGATAATATTCTCCTATGAACATGGGTGGTAGGTTTCATTTGAAGTGGGTCGAGTGGTTGTGCTCAGAGGGTCAATGCAAAGTCAACGATGCCTTTTAGACTTGACGCGTGTCTTTTTGGTGGAAGGGTATAATAATAGCCCCCCAATCGAGCGGGAGGACATAAAATGGCCTTTTGCGACACATGCTCCGAGAGTCTCTTAAAGGCTTATCTTGCCAAAGAAAATGAGGCACCATCGGACAATTTTCATAAATGCAACATTCTTTTGGGAAATAATGATCATGACGATGAGCATCTGACATTGTTTAAGTGGCCAGATGTTATTAGTCATGACCTCAAGTCCTAAAATGAAACCTTTATGAGGGATAACTAAGAAGTCTATAAATTGATCTTCTATTATGTCCGAGACTACTTTGTCATTTCATTTTTTTCTTAAGATTATTGTTCAATTTTCTAGCTATTTCAAAATTTTCTTCTGTTCATCATTTTCACATTCTTCAATCGAAAAATTGTCAGACTTATAAGAGAGGGGGAAGGACTAACAAGTCTTCGTCGCAGAGGGGCAAGGGGTAGGTCTTTTACGCCAACAATAAGATGAAAACAATGAGTAATAAGCCAACTATAATCGCTTTTAAGAGGCTTTCAACGATCGAGAGCCAAAAAAGACAAATCTCAGAACATTTAAGGGATTACAATGAGCAGAGATGGTTTTCATCAAATGTAAATGCATGACGATGGAGTAGGAAATGAGAAGGGCACTAAGATGTAGCAGCTTTCTTACCAGGCTTACGAAAGGCAATAATAAAATTCTACTTCCAAACGCGTGAAGGGGCTTACAGGTGGTAATAACAAAACTTACTTCTAGACATATAAGAAGAGGCTTACTGTAACACTCCTCACTCAGTCCTATCATCGGACCCGAGCTACAGAATGTTACAATAGTTAACAGAGAAAATCACATAAATTTATAACTTTAACATTCAATAAATCAACGAAACAATTCATAATTCGTATTTAACATGATTTACAACAATTTCGAGTCTTAATCGAGCTTACGAAAGCTCTTATGTTGACCCGAGTATAAATAAAGACTAAATTGCAAACTTTTAAACAAATAGAGAAAAAAATCACAAAATAGGGTTACATGGCCGTGTTTCTAAGCCGTGTTACAATATGCAATCGTGTAAGCTGGACTCACACAGTTGTGAAACTCACTGAAGCCGTGTGGACCTAAATGCAAAATCTTACAAATAATCACACGGCTGTGTAGTTAGGCCATGTGAGAGATTGAGACCGTGTGAAAAATCCATTGACCAAATCTATAGTGCCACATAGGCGTATGGCCAACCCGTGTGACAAACTAAAACTATGTTTAACCAAAACCTCCCAATCTATAAAGAGCACACGACCGTGTCACATGGCCGTGTGTGGCACACGACCGTGTGTTAGCCCATGTATGTAATTAGGTACCTTATTATGCAAGTTACAAAACCAAATTTTCACATATGCCATAAGTATGCACTTAACCAATCTTTAGATCTATTCAAAATGCACAATAACATGCCTCAATGTACCATCACAAACATGAATCAACACCAAATACATTTCATTTCATTGCCAAAATAGATAACGACCTAACATATGCCTTACACATAACCAAAATATCATCTTTCAATCACATATTATTAACAAAAAATGACAAATCCATAACCTATAAGATTAACACCATAACCATCCTACAACTCATGCTTTTAACATCCAAGTTAGGCATCAAGCTATTGTATCTTGTTCTCCAACAAACCTCACCTGATTGAACACCAAATGCCATCAAGCAAACATACTTGATATAAAACCATTCACACTTTTCTATTACAAAACACTTATATACAAATCAACCTATATTACATGCCACATAATCGAATTGAACGATTAAAAGTCTACCAAAATGGAGGCTGGATAGTGTGACCTTCTGGATGATCTGGCCATCGAGTTCCGCAAAATGATAACTACAAGAAACAGAAAATTAGCCAGAGTTTGCCCTATTACCACAATTCATATCATCAGTGAGTTCATCATATACATAATGAAGAAAACATTCCATTCAATATAATCCAATCTTAATCGAATCTAGATCATCAAACCATTAAACATATGCACTTTTACATTGTAAAACTATACTTTATCTCATTATAATATTTTTACCATTCATCATTATTCAATAATATCAGTTTAGCCTGATGAACTATAATGAACAGATATTGATATACGGGTAACCACCTAAAACACACCTGACTGCTCAAACGATGCATACTATCCATAAACACACCTGGGCATTAGGTGCCAAGCCCGTGGGTTACATATCCTTCCCCAAAAACACGCTTAGATCACTGTAAAGATAGCTTAGTAATCCACAAAAAATGCTACATTTCGGTACGCTTAGTGAATAAATAGTACGTCATCATCTCATCTCATATCAAACCCATACAGCGCGTGAAATAACCCTATTTGCATGCCAATTGTATCCTATCCTATGTTCATTTAGGCTCAATACACATCAATATAACACTTTTTAATCCAGTCCTTTTTTCACCTTTGTACCAATTTGTAACATTCAAGAATACATTTGAACATTCCAAAATACACAATTCAACATAAATGTAACAACCTGAAAGTCAATGGTGTAACAGCCCGATTTTAGTTAAATCAGAACAGTAGTTTCAGAACCATAAATCCTACGTCAAAGAATTATTTTAATATTATTTTTAGTATTTAAAACATGTGATTATATATGTGTGAAAGTTTTGTAAAGAAATTTTATTGTTTGAATGCTTAATTCGGTAAAAAGGACTAAATCGCGTAAAGCATAAAAGTTGTGTTCTATAAGCTAAAGGTGTCTAATAGCTATAGAACATTAAATTAAAGGTACGTAAGTTTAAATAGGTCATTTGTGAGTTAGTGGATGATATTGGAGTGACATTTTGTGTAATTAAGTAAAATAGTAATTAATGTTAAAAATAAACAAAACAAAATATCATCATCTTCCATTGCCATCTTCCACCAATTTTTAGAAGGAAAAGAAGCATTTTTATGCAAAACACTCGGCCAAGCTTGTAAGCTCAATTAGGTATGCATTTTTGTCTCGTTTTTGATGATTTTATATTTTTGAGATCGTTACTTCGTGTTCTAGCTAGCCCATGCCTTAATTTTTGAATTGGTTGATGCATTTGTGAGTTGCCATTGATGATAGGTTGATTTTTTTTAATTTTGATGATGGAAAATGAATAATTTTTGATAGATTAATATGTTTTGTAAAGTGATTTTTGACAAAAATGTCAAATAGGGATTAAATTCTGAAATATGCAAATTGAGTGGTTGAAATATGAAATAAATAAAATTTTTGGGCTACTAGGGGCACTATAGTAATTTAGCTAAGCTTGGGTTATATTGAATTGTGTAAATTTTATGTATTTGTGAAATAGGGACTAAATTGAATAAATGTGAAACTTTAGGGGCTAAAGTGCAAAAATGTCCAAATAGGTATTTTTGGATGAAATTGAATGAATATGTGATTAAATGAGTTAAATTTGAATTCATATAGATCGAGAAAAAAAGAAATCAGATTTAGATCGGGGGAAATCAAAAGTTGACGAGTAGTTGATCCAATCCGTTCATTTCTGTACTGTTCATAAGTAAATAATTTTTTTATTCAAATGTATATGTTTTATACATTGCCGAATTAATTCGTATTTGGATATACATTGCCGAATTGATTTGTATACATATATATACATTGCCGAATTGATTGGTATATAGATCTACATTGCCGAATTGATTTGTATTTGGATATACATTGCCAAATTGATTCGTATTTGGATATACATTGCCGAATTGATTTGTATATAGATATACATTATCGAATTGATTTGTATTTGGATATACATTGCCGAATTGATTGGTATATTGATATACATTGCTGAATTGATTTGTATTTGGATATACATTGTCGAATTGATTCGTATTTAGATATACATTGTCGAATTGATTTGTATATAGATATTCATTTCTGAATTGATTTGTATTTGGATATACATTGCCGAATTTATTTGTATATGTATACATATATATATTACCGAATTGATTTGAGCATTAGATGATTGGTTTCGTGCATGAATTAATTTAATTACGAAGTCGAAAGCTCTGAATGAACCTTAGGAAATGTATTGGATATTGATGTCATGATATTAGGACTTCTGAGGTGTGATTTCATGTAAGACCATGTTTGGGACATTAGCATCGAAGTGAGAAAATGTGTAAGACCATGTCTGAGACATTGGCATCGTATATGATTCGTATAAGACCCTGTCTGGGACAGTGGCATCGATATGCTTTAACATGTAAGACCGTATCTGAGATATGTCATTGTATGAGCTTTATATGAATTCCGTGTGTTCTTAAAAATTTCGAATGTAAATATAAGCTAAATGGTTCAAGTATGTGTGAAGTTATATGTTCATGAAATATTAAGGTAAGTTTAGTACTTAATGTGATAATATGAATTTATATGAGTTAGTTAAAGGTATATGTGTTTAAGATGATTTATTTGTTTATGGCTTACTAAGCTTCCAAGTTACTTTGTGCATCATTCCAATTTTTTATAGATACATAAAGCTAGCTCGAGCTTGGGGATTATTAAAGATTATCGTCACACTATCAATCACCATTTCGGTATTTTAAAAGCTTGATATTGTGACATATGACATCTATTGACTATGGCAAATTTTGAATTGTATATAAGTTGCCATGCGAAATGGCTTGTTAGAGATACTAATTATTATGTATATTCAGTCATGTTATAAGCTCTTTTAGGAAGTATGTTTCGAAGTATTTATGTATGATTTAGTTGGTGGATGTGTTTCGTTATTATATAATATGAATCGGTGTATGTTAGTTGGTTCGAAATGTGAGTAGTAGAATGATTATGACTTAGTTAAATTTCAGTGTATGAATTGTATTGTGAAATTGGTTTCCACGGAAAAGAAGTATGGTTTCTATATGAGATATGATTAGTGGACATGAATTGTGATAAATGACTGTGTTAGACTGTGTTGTGTTAGGTAATGCTCGTAACCCTAATCCGGTGACAGATACGGGCTAGGGGTGTTACATTTTAATTGGTATTAAAGCTACGGTTTGGTCGATTCTAGGACTAAAGTAGCGTGTGAGAGTTTAGCTATACATGCCATATTTATATGCTACGATAGTGTGATGAATTCCTGACAATTCAAAATGTATTTTCGTATAGCAAATGGATCCCAAACGAGCTGTAGCTGACGATGTTGAAAGTAATGCGCCCACTCCTACTCAAGGGGCAGTACAATCTGATTCTAGAATTGTTGCTAGTAGCTACAAAGAAGAGGCAAAGCAAGTCTTTTTCCAAATGATGAATGAGTGGTTTACAGATTTCGTTTGAACGAATCCGACTGCTCAACAACCTCCACCCCCGTAAGTTCCTGTAGCTCTCCAAGTTATTGATCCGATACGTTCGAGTAAGTCATCTGTCGATAAGATTCGTAAATATGAGGACGAAAAGTTCAGAGCTACTGTTAATGATAATGCTGAAAGAGCTGAGTTCTGGTTAGATAATATTATTCGAGTGTTTGATGAATTATCTTGCACTCCCGTTGAATGCATCAAGTGTGTTGTTTTCTTGCTTAGAGATACCGCGTACCATTGGTGGAATACTTTAGTATCTATGGTTCTTAAGGAACGTGTTACTTGAGAGTTCTTTCAAACTGAATTTCGGAAGAAATATATCAGTCAGAGATTTATAGATCAGAAACATAAAGAATTCCTCGAGTTGAAACAGGGGCACATGACAGTGACAGAATATGAGAGAGAATTTGTGAGACTCGGTAGATATGCCCAGGAATATGTATCGACCGAAGTAATCATGTATAAGAGGTTCGAGAATGGTTTAAATGAAGACATCAAGTTATTAGTCAGGATTCTGGAAATCAAAGAGTTTGTGGTACTTGTTGAGCGAGCATGCAAAGCTGAAGAACTTGGGAAAGAGAAAAGAAAAGCTTACTTTGAAGCTAGAGATTCACAAAAAAGATCATCGAGTAAGTCATTTCAGTCGATATTTCAAAGGTTGTTGTGGGTTATTCTAAACGAGATCGAGATAGAACACTTGTGAGTTTGAAGGCTACCTCAATAGCTAGTATTGGTAACATCAGACCTAATCGACTTGAGTGCAGACATTGTGATAAACGTCACCCCGGACATTGTAGATTGAGTGATCGAGCCTGTTTTAAATGTGGATCGTTAGATTATTTTATTCATGATTGTCTCAAGTTGGTTAAAAAAGACACTATGCAGAATATAAGACCGAGTAACAGGAAGCTAGAAGTAGACCACCCAGAAACACGGGTAATGTGAGTAGTAGCCAGAAAGGAACTAAAGACACTGCTATTAGATCTAAAGCTCGTGCACTTGCCAGAGCTTATGCTATTTGCACTCGCGAAAAAGCTTCGTCTCCAGATGTTATTAACGATACTTTCACTCTCTATGATACTAATGTGATTGCATTGATAGATCCAGGATCAACTAGTTCGTACATGTGTGTGAATTTAGTATCCAGTAAAACTTTTCCTGTAGAGTCTACTAAAATTGTAATTAGAGTATCGAACCCCTTAGGCAAGTGTGTTTTGATAGATAAAGTGTGCAAGAACTATCCGTTGATGATTCAAGATTTTTACTTTCTGACTGATCTGATGTTGTTACCATTTGATGAATTTGATATAATTCTGGGTATGGATTGACTAACGTTGCATGATGCAACTATGAACTGCAAATGAAAGACGATCGATTTGAGATGTCAGAATAATGAGATTATCTGGATTGAGTCAGATGATCTGAATGGGTTGCCGGCTGTGATTTCATCGATGAAAGCTCAGAGTTACGTGAGAAAAGGCTATGAAACTTACTTTGCTTATGTTCTTAATACAAAAATGACTGAAAAGAAGATTGAATCTATGCTAGTTGTGTGTGAGTATCCATATGTATTTCCCGAAGAGCTACCAGGATTACCACCGATTCGAGAAGTTGAATTTGGCATTGAACTAGTGTCGGGAACTACTCCGATATCAATAGCTCCATATAGAATGGCTCCGACCGAGTTAAAAGAATTAAAATTTCAGTTGTAAGAGTTGACCGATAGAATATTTGCATGATCGAGTTTCTCTCCCTGGGGTGCTCCGGTATTATTTGTGAAAAAGAAAGACGGAACTATGAGAACGTGCATTGATTATAGACAGTTCAATAAAGTGACAATCAAGAATAAGTATCTTCTACCCAGAATATACAATTTGTTTGATCAGTTGAAAGGGGCTATTGTATTTTCAAAAATAGATTTGAGATCTGGTTACTATCAGTTGCGAGTAAAAGAATCCGATGTGCCAAAGACCGCTTTCCGAACGAGGTACAAAAATTATGAATTTTTAGTTATGCATTTCGGACTGACGAATGCTCCTACAGTCTTTATGGACTTGAACTGAATTTCTAGACCGTATTTAGACCGATTTGTTGTCGTATTTATTGATGATATATTGATTTACTTACGAGATGAAACTGAGCATGCCGAACATTTGAGAATTCTATTGCGGACTCTGTTAGATTAATAGTTATTTGCAAAGTTCAGTAAATGTGAATTCTGGTTACAAGAAATTGATTTTCTGGGACATATAGTGTTAGCATCGGGTATAAGAGTTGATCCGAGTAAAATTTCTGCAATAATAGATTGAAAACCTCTGAGAAATGTATCCGAAGTTCGTAGCTTTCTGGGACTCGCAGGCTATTATAGATGATTTGTGAAAGGCTTCTCAATGATTGCGACTCCGTTGATGAGATTGCTTCAGAAAGATGTAAAATTTGAATGGACTGAGAAGTGCTAGAAAAGTTTCGATCAATTGAAAGCCCTATTAACTAAAGCTCCAGTTTTAGTACAGCCATAATCGAGTAAAGAATTTGTGATCTACAGTGACGCATCGTTGAATGGCCTGGGTTTTGTTTTGATGAAGGAAGACAAAGTCATAGCTTATGCCTCGAGACAATTGAAGCCGCCTGAAAAGAATTATCCGACACACGATTTAGAGTTGGCAGCCATTGTGTTTGCATTGAAGATTTGGCACCATTATTTATTCGGTGAGAAATGTAATGTGTATTCTAATCATAAGAGTTTGAAATATCTAATGACTCAGAGAGATTTGAAGCGACAACGAAGATGGTTAGAGTTGCTAAAAGATTATGAGTTAGTAATTGACTATCATCCGGGAAAAACAAATGTTGTTGCTGATGCATTAAGTCAAAAATCTTTGTTTGCTATACGTGCAATAAATACTCAGTTGACTCTACCTGACACCGGTTCGGTTGTAGCTGAGCTGAAAGCGAGACTGTTGTTTTTGCAGCAGATTTATGAAGTTCAGAAAATTGATAATTAAATATTACCAAAATGAGCTCAATATGATTCGAACCCTGATTCAGAGTTTCAAGTTAATTCTGATGTCTGTTTAAGATTTAGAGGTCGATTATGTGTTTTGAGAAATTTAGAGTTGATTCAGATGATTTTGAATGACGTACATAGTAGTCGTTTATCTGTTTATCCGAGAAGCACGAAAATGTATAATGATTTGAAACAACTCTATTAGTGGCATGGCATGAAACGTGATATTTTGAAATTTGTTTCGAAAAGTTTAATCTGTTAGCAAGGCAAAGCTGAGCATCAGGTACCATCTGGGTTACTGCAGCCGATTATGATTCCCGAGTGGAAATGGGACAAATCCTGATGAATTTTGTATCGGGTTTGCCTCTGTCACCGAGTAAGAAAGATGTGATCTGGGTAATTATCGATATAATGTGAGTATATATATAAGGTGAGTTATTTCTTTGAAACAATTTCATGATATGTGAATTTGAATTGAATGATTATTAGTGACAATGTATTAAATTGCATAGTTATAAAATAAAATATTGTATACTGTATATTGCATGGGATATTGGATTTGATATGAAAATGAGATGGTTGGAATCCATGTGTCCGAATCCAAGTCACGTTAATAATGGAAGTAAATGGTAAACTCGAGATAATGCCTTGAGATGGTAATGATTTTGAAAATGGCAATACTATTGAAAAACAAGTGTGATAGAATGAAGTGAAATATATAATGAAATGTGAATTGGGAACTAAAGTAGTCAATGAATATATATTTAAGGAATGATGTTTAATTAAGTATGAAATGAATTTAACTATGATTGAGGTAGTATGGCATAACATTATTTATTATAACTTGAGCATGTTATTGTATTGTATTTTACTTTTACTTTCGGATTATAGAGATACCACTAAGTTATACTCAACGTGCGGTTTTGTTTTCCGTACGCAGGTTACGTACTTTCAGCTTATCGTCAACACAGCATCCAACCACGAATCCCGAGCTCAAGTGTAGTGATGTTTAAATTGTAATGGCATGTACCTAGAAAGCCTTTGTTTGAGGTTGTTTGTAATGTGATAATGTTTTGGTTTTCTAGTGAAATGATGATTATGTGTATATATGGTAGTGGTTGAGGCTATGTTGGTATAATAGCTTAGCTTAATGTTTTGGTATGTGTTAGTTTAAAGTTTAGTAGCTTAAGTAGGTAAATGTTAGTCCAATTATGACAAATTTTGGTATGAACGAAAGCTTTGAATGGTTGATGCTTTGCTAGTTTGTTTGATGATATAGAATGTGGTACCAATGAGGGTACATTGATTAGGCATATTAGATGATTGATTTGGCCTATTTTTAGCATGTTAATTTGTTTTGAATAGGTCAAATGGTTGGTAATTGAGTTGCTTAGTGTCCAAGTAAGTCCAAGTAAGTATGAATTGGTAAACTTGAGTTTTAAGGTATATTTAGGTACACAGGGCTTGGGACACAGCTTGTCACATGGCTATGTGTTACACACGGACGTATTCCCTAAACGTGTTGTAAAATAGTATAAGTGTAGTTTTCACACGGGTTGGGGCACGGCCATGTGTCTCAAGTCAATAAGTTATACGGGTAGAGACACGGGTTGGGACACAACCGTGAGTCCCAACTTCCAAAGACACACGGTTTTGGGTGTTCTACACGGTCTGAGGCGTTCCACACGGCTTGGCCACACAGCCATGTGACCCTTGTTTTTAGGTATTTTTAAAATTTACCTTAAACTTCCTATTTTAAATTAGCCCCTGTTTGGTTTAAGACTATTTTTAAGGTCCTACAAACTTGTATTAAGGACTGTAAGAGTATTTTTACTCTAATTTGGAATGAAATAGCAAACCTAAATTAGGTGAAGTAGGTTATTCTACTAATATCACCGAAAGTAAATAGGCAGAGTATAGACCAATACTCTGATGCTAATCATTGGAATAGTCTTGTTATGTATCCAACTTCTAGCTCTCAAGAGGGGATAAATAGTATTAAGAGTGTAGACAGTGGAGACCAAGTTTAGCTTTGAATAGAATGATTCATTATTCGATTGTATAAAACACTATTATGAAATTATTTGGTTGGCATGATCTTCCACTATATAATATATTGTTGTTAATAGTTAGCTTACACCATTGATTATTATGTTGGTAAATGTTGTGATTGGTTAATAACGCCCGTGAACCTAATTTGATGACGGAGAAAGATTATGGTTGTTACAATAAACATTACAAAAATACATATAACGATATTGTATGAACTTATCAGGTGATAACAACAATAGAAGAAGTGTCAGGGACTAATCTGTTATTTTATTTTTTCCTCGATTATCTACTAGTTGATTCATTTCTTGATATGGAAGGGACAATTGTTTAGAAGGGTTTGAATCTTTTTTTTTCTTAACAATGGTAAAGAAATGGTGGGAAAGAAAAATGGCAATGATGACAACTTTTATTTATATTTTAATAACTTTTAACTTGTTATTTTATTACATTTTAACAAAATTTTATTAAAACAAAAGCACTTAACCATCCACTACAAACAACTATGACATAATTGCCATTTAAAACCATTCCATTATGCTATTATAGTATTCAACACATAAATTTTATAGTAATCAACTTTTGTAGTTTTTACGATTTAGTCTTTGTATATTAATTAACCAACTAATCACTAAAATTTTCGGACTAGAATTCAATATAACTTTTTTATAGACTTGTAAATATTAATAAATTGTATTTCTTGACTCAATCATCAAAAAATAGGGTTCCAAAAGCACCGTTTCTGGTACCACAAGAAATGAGTTGTTACACTTACAAAAGGTAATAATTAAACCTTGCTCTTAGACGTATGATGGGAGGCTTATGGAAGGTAATAATAAAACTCTTTTCCTAGATGCATAGGGGGAGGCTCACGGAAGGTAATAACAAAACCCTTTTCCTAGATGCATAGGGGGAGACTCACGGAAGGTAATAACAAAACCCTGCTACCAAATGTATTGGGGGAAGCTTAGGGAAGTAATAATAAAACTCTGCTCCCAAACACATGAGGGGAGACTTACAAAAGGTAATAATAAAACTCTTTATTGGCCTGCCAAAAGTATTTATGCTGTTGAATGGTCTACTACTAGGAAATCTACCATCTTCGTGATTGTGCGTTCCACATCGCCTAATACCATTGAAAAGGTAATAAAGCCCTTAATTATGATTGGTTGATTAGAAAAACCATATATCGAGTCGACTTTTGTTCCTGTTGCATATTTGAGACCCATTTTCTGGATGCTTTAGTTGTTAAAATGTCTACAGAGCTCCTTGTGTCCATGAGGATTCTATTTACCTAGAAGAATGAAATGGTGGCAAAAATAATAAGAGGATCATTCCTTTTTGAGTCTAGGATTTCCCGTTCGTTTAATTCTAAAAACCTCAAACACTAAGGGGATGATCTAGGCTTCTTAATTGATGTTGAAATGGATAAGATATTAAGTTGGTAGGCTTTTCGCTTGGTGTTTGAACTAGCCTATACTTTATTCACTCTGATGAAAACATCAACAATTCTATATATAGGTCGTGTCCCTTTTATCTTTACATCGATTATTAAAAGGTTTTTCTTTTTAGTCATTTGTCTTATTCAACGGATAAACATCTGTACAACATATTATTGTATATATCCTTTTTGGATGATATCTTTTATTACATCCTTGAGCTGAATATTTTGATTCGTAGTATGACCTCCCACATTGTGGTAATGACAGTGAAAGGATAAATCATCTTGGTGAGGGTTGAAAGGCATGGTTGGTGGATTTGGTAGAATTCCTTGACACTTGATTTGCTCAAATATGGTAGCAAGTGAGCAATTAAGTTGATGGTATGTGCGATACCGATTATATGGGACTAGTTCTCGTTGATGTTGGTAAGGGCGATTGTCTGTCACGAGTCTTGGATAACGTGTTGGACCTATTGTATTAACCATTCGCCTATCCCTTTGTTGTAGTGTGTTATACTACTAGAACCACATTTCACCAACTAGAGGAAAATTGCTCTGCCGTTGTTAATGTTCATGAGTTGTTGTTGGATGATGATGTGGAGGGGGGACCATTTAATAAAAGGTCAAGTGTAACACCCCTAACCCATATATGTTGTCGAAATAGGGTTACGAAGTGTTACCGAAGTTTACAGATCAAAAACAGTTAACTCATATCATTTACTATTCATATCCAAAATCAAACATAATCAATCATATTGTCCCTTAAATGGACCCTTGAGGCCCAATGTATGTGTTAGAAACAAGTTAGGACTAAATCGGAAACTCAATGAATTTTTCATGAAATTTCAAAATTTTTCTTAGGTGCAGGAAACACACGGCAAAGACACACACCCGTGTCTTTGCCCGTGTGAGCAATTTGAAGCATTGTGTTTCTCAAATTTTCAGATGCAAGGGACACACGGCCAAACCACACGCCTGTGCGCATGGCCGTGTGTTGCACACGGCTGAGACACACGCCCATGTCTCTGCCTGTGTGGACAAAATAAGACCATTCCCAAGCCTTATTTCTCACCCAAACTGGTCTTTCACCTACATCAACATTTTAACACATTTATCAACCAACTCAAAACATTTTAACCAAACCAAAACCAAGTCTTAAACTTGACATTTTATATATACAAAGGCACCCCAATAGACAATTTATTTTTATATCATTCCAAAACTTATACTTACTAGATACCAAATGCATATATGCATAATCTTATTCATACTTCAAACATGATAATACCATATATATATATATCAAAACATGACCATTACAAGCCATTCCATTGGCTATTTACAACCGAAACATGTGTATGCCAACATTTGACCAACTTAACCTATACATGCCATTATATCCTAATTTAAGTTTGCTATTTATACCAAGAAAAACTGAAGGATAGTGTGATTTTGCTTCGACCCGCTCCGACCCGCTCCAACCTTTACGAGCTTCTGAGTATTATAAAACAGATAAAACAAAACAGAGTAAGCATTTAATGCTTAGTAAGTTCGTATAACGGGAAATTGACTTACCATTCATATTCATTTAAAATAAGCATACAAAGTACATCCAAATCAAATTAATCAATAACCTAACACACATACATCCTCAAGCAAGTTAGTCATATATTTCAAATGCATTTCAAGTAAGTAACAGAGATGAGCTCATCGTATAAACATTTCCTTGAAATTTTCAGGTAGATAGAATTATTAATTCATTTAGACCTTATCATAAATTATATCAGAACTTTGTTCGTTAAACCTTATGAAATATCGATGGACATCGGGTAGTACACATGAAGTGTACGAATCTGTAATTCGTCAATTCATATTCAGGAGTGTTCAAAAGAACACTTAAACGGGTAGCACTCTCTCGAGCCATATAACGGGAAGCTCATGTGAGCCATGTATCGGAAAGCTCATAAGAGCCATATTCAGGAAGCTCATGCAAGTCAATATTGGGTAGCTTCGAAGAACCATTAACAGGAAGGTCCAGATATCTTAATATTGAGAAGTTCAAGCGAGCATTATCGGGAAGCTCACAAAGAGCCATAATCGGGAAGCTCATAAGAGTTGTGGTGTGTCCGCAACACATGTAAGATCACAACTAATTGGAATGCTCCGAAGAGTTATTAACGGGAAACTCACAAGACCCATATAACGGGAAGCTCGACAGGGCTAATAACGGGACGCTCTTTCGAGCTATGTTGTGTCCGTAACATATGCAGGACAACAACCAATATGGGAAACTTGTATCCATCGATTTTTAGATATTTAATCAATTTCATATACATGACAATTATACAGTTCACATATATAACATTTAATTCAAACATATAAATGTACACAATTTAGTTACATGATGTAACACCCCCTAACCCTAAACCATAACTGGAACAAGATTACGAGACATCACCGGACATATCAGACAATTTACAAATAATTCTTAAATAAATAACAAACATATTATAATATAATCATAAATTCATATAAATATTTATTTTACTAATTGACTTCATTTTATTATTATTTTTAAAAATTCAATAAAACCCTTTATAAATATTTAACCTTATAATTTCAAAGCGCAACCAATTCAAAACCAATATCACAATCCATACAAATTCATATTCAAATACACCTAAACACATCTTAAACATCAACTTAGTAATTTACTAAATAAATATTCACATATATTGTTTAAATTAATAAACTTCATTCATTCTATTTCAACTTGTTACCAAATATACCAAATATGTTATGATAATTCTATTTCCATTTCATTACACCAAGTATCAAAATATCATTTTAGTATTATTTTCAACCAAAAGTATAAGACATTTTCAAGTGACCGATATAACACCTAAGTACATGCCACTTTACCAAAAGAAAGATTACTTCACCAAATTTTGTACTGGAGTCGGGATTGCTTTGGATGCTAAACCGGAACCTTAATTTCTACTAACCTGCTCACAGAAACAACCGTGCACTGAGTATTTCATACTCGGTGGTATTGCTATAATTCAAATTATAATATAATAACCAAGTAAATTAAATCATTTAACTTTAAAATTTACCAAACTAATTCATATATAACTTTCATTTCTCAATATTTACAATTCAATTTGGCTTTTCATTACTTAACATCATATGCTATCACATTGAACCATTATTTATCTCATGAACATTTAGTTCATGCTTTCTATTCACATTTTCATATTCAATTCACATTTTCAAATTATATTCCACAATCATGTTTCTTTTCAATGGCTCAACTGATTCATTTCGTTCGATTTAAATTTTCATTTAATTACCCCTATTAACAGACTCAGACTTTGGCGGATACGCGGATCCAACCAAACACACCAGAGTGGCACCTGGTGCCTCATCAAATAGTTCGAAGCAAAGTTGACACCCAGTGTCTCATCGGCAGAGCCGAAGAAAGTTGGTACCCAGTACCTCATCGAAACTATCCGAAGAAATATAATGACACCCAGTGTCTCATCGACTCGAGGTCGAAGTATCCCTAAACTCTTCCAATCATATGGCATGCCAACTATATCCGACTTATCCCGACTAGTTATGTAACACCCCTAACCCGTATCCGTCACCGGATTAGGGTTACGAGGCATTACCGAACAAGACATAGTTCAGCACAGTCATTTATCACCTTTCATACACCAAAGAATAGCGATACATTATCAAACTTGAATATCCTCAATTCACTTATTTTAAATTCAAATATATAAATGATAATTACAATTCAAATCAATCATACCTTACTAAGCATGTATTACAAATAAACACATTTCAAAATTCAAACTAATTCAATTTAAACATACATCAAAGCTCAATCGAACATATTCTATAATTAACAAATTCGAACCAAACTTGTATACATCGAGTCATATTAAATTATATAATACTTTCAATATTCAATTTCCCTAAATCCATCGTATTAATTATATTTTCATAATTAAATCATATTCAAGCATATATCTTCTCTTTTCATATATAGAAAATATGTCCGTACATAATTTCACTATCTAAATATCAAACATTGCATTTCATAACTTCAGATATGTACATAATGAAATCAATATGTATACAACTTAATGTCCAATCACATATACAACATTAGTAACATTATACTATGGTCGTACATACCTTTGATGTCATTATATTATACACATATGACCATTTCAATGAAATCATTCAATCATAAACTATACACGCTCAATACAAATCAACTTATCCTTTAATCGACTAATCCAATAAATTTATAAAAGCTAAATTCAAACTTGTACTACTCACTTAACTATCATTACGTAATTTGTATGTATCTTATTCATAAATTTTAAGCCTACTTTAAAATCATTTATATATATATCATTTAAATTAACAAAACATGCATATTTATCTATTACAAGTTTAGCATATGAATACACCATTTTAGCCATATCCAAATCCATACAATTCATATAATTTTACAAATATAAAATCGAATATTAAGTCTACTTGCATAAGCAAATTGTACCTGTATTAAATACTCCACATTCATAATTTATTTCATAACAAATTGGCATCCATAAATAACCTCATAAATTGTACAAGATTTAGCCATTAAATCATAAGTCAAAATATGCCATTTCCTAATCAAACCTCGATTCAAATAATAAAATCATACATATCAATTCACATTTTCCAAACCTATATCCATACACCAATTTATAGCATAAAACACACTTCCAAAACAGGTCTAGATCATGACCAAATATACACATATTCTTCCATATCTTATAACCGTACATACATATGCACATTACTAGTTTCTTTCAAATCAATTTATTAATGCAAATTTACTCTTACAAACCAAATTTAACTGTCATTTCATCTATGATTTATTTAGCATTTCACCTATATGCCATAACCGAGGTCACTTAATTACTAAATTACATAACAATACCTTAACAAAGCATATCAAACAAGATTCACATATATTTACTTATAAATAAACCATAGCTGAAACACCAAGACCAAAACCAGACATATCACACATATCATATATATATAACCAAGATTAATTAAGCATGAATATCATTTACCTCATTATCGAAGTACATGACTAAAACACCATAACATATATATACCAAACTCACTTCACTTATATGCTTTAACTAAGCTCACCTATGCCGAATTATTTACCACCTTCTTAACAAAACATATCAAACATAATTCACATAAATAAATATGCCATAGCCGAAATATCAAAATCAACATATCTATCACTAGATCAAAAGCATAAAACCATGCTTAACAAAATAAATAAGCCATTTTCGCATGGCTCATATTTACAACCCAAAAATCAAACATATTAACTAGACTATACATGCCATAAGTTTAAATTCAAACTTAGTAAAATACCGAAAATAGTCGATAGTGTGATAGACTTCTCTGACGATCCCCGTGCTCTTAACCAACTTCCAAATCTATAAAATTGAAAGCAATTACACACAGTAAGCTATTAAAGCTTAGTAAGTCATAAGCAAATAAACATTTAATCATTTACGTAAATTAAGCTAGAAAATTAGTAATAAACCATTATAATTTCACATATAATTCACTTTATCAACTTATATATCAAAACTTATATAATTTGTAATAACTTCCCTTTTTACCGAATAATCAATTGAACATTAATGTAACCAATCATCACTTTCCTCAATGCATATATACATCAAAGGTCGAATACATATATATTCAAATATGCAATCACATAATTCATATTTCACATAACTTCATATCATCAATTCAAGTATACAACTTACCTTATTTTCAAATAGGTAATCAACTATCACATACCTGGTCACTTAGCCTGATTTATACATTCGTACACAACTTATCCTTGCCCGTTGAACCATTCGGAATTAAAAAGGATACTCGGATAGTCGGAAGACTAGTACAATGCCAACGTCCCAGACGTGGTCTTACATGTAATCACATATCGATGCCACTGTCCCAGACATGGTCTTACACAAATCAAATACGATGCCAATGTCCCAGACATGGTCTTACACGTAAACACAAGTCGATGCCAACGTCCCAGACGTGGTCTTACACAAAAACACATATCGAAATCCTATGTCATGACATATGTATCCTAACTATTCCTAAGGCTCATACGGGGATTTCGGACGTCGTAACTCAGTCGAAGCGAATTCATAAACATAGCTGCCAAGCTTGTACACATTCGGCTAATACATATATTTATTCACATAGTCACTTCAGCACATATAATTCACATTTAATTAAAATTAACAACATCTATTTGCTTATAAACTTACCTCGGATATCGACGGACGGAATAGACGACTATTCGATTATTTTTGTTTTTCCCCGATCCAAATCCGTTTTCTTTGGTTCATGATCTTGAATCAAGCTAGATAATGCCGAAACCTAAAGAAAGCATGGATGGTTTCTTTCTTTTCTCCATTCGGCCAACAAAGATGAAAATAGCCATCTTTTATGTTTTATTTTATTATAACTTTATTTATTAACTAAGTTACAAAATTAACCTTTTAGTAATAAATATTTATAACATATAATATAAGGCTAATTTTGACCATTGCCACCCACTAACATTAAAATGGCCTAATTGCCACATAAAACCTCCATTTTATAAAGACAACAATAATTAAGCACTTTCATATTTAACCCTCAAATTTTTACTTTACGCGATTAAGTCATTTTCTCAAATTAAGCACACAAACAATAAAATTATTTCACGAGACTTTCACACATATTTAGCACAGAAAATAATATTAAAATATTTTTTTAGACTCGGATTTTTGGTCCCGAAACTACTGTTACGATTTAGGTAAAAATCAGGCCGTTACAAGTTAATAGGGTTTCCAGTTCTCAATTCAAATTCGCGTTCATTTCAAAAATTCACTTTCAATATCATATTCACTTTTCCATTCACTAATCAAAATACAATTCAATACTAACACATATTTCTCATTCAATTAATTTTCTAAATTCAATTCAATAAAGTTACTTACCTCAATATTTACTTACCATAAAATAAATAAATTTAAAATTAACTTTTTATAATAAATAACTTGAATTATAGTAATACAAACCCGGATTTGTTTGATTTCTCTTCGACAACTTTTTCCTTTCCTTTCAGTACCGATGCCTCGGGTTCTTTGATAGCTACAAAAATAATAATAATTTTCACTATTAATTACAACATTAAATTATAATAAATAATTGAATTTTATTCAATTCCTACTTATTCCCAATTTAATCCTAACTAAGTTTACTTACTTTTCCAACTTAATTCATACTTCTTTTCTACTTAATTTCTTGTCATATTTAACTCAACTATTCAATATTCATAATAAAACCTTAATTTAAAACTTCTTACAATTTAATCCCTATAACAAAAACTTATAGCTTCTTTTACAATTTAATCCCTTTATCAATTCTAACTTGAAATTCATTTAATTAAATCTATAATTTCACAATTTGTTTAACATAACTATACTCAAAAACTTATGAAATTTCAATATATCAACTTAGTTTCATCAAAACCTTATTCTAAAGCTTCTAAAATATCAAAATTAAATAAAAGGACTTAATTGACTTACCAATTAAAACTTCAAGCTTTTAATCCTTAGTTTCTTCTTTTCTTTTCTTTCTTCTTTCTTTCTTCTTATTTTCGTATGGTTCTCCGTAACTCTTTCTCTTTTCTTTTCTTTCTTTATAACTTATATATATATATATATATATATATATATATATATATATATATATATATATATTAGTTTATAATAATTATTATTATTATAAAATCTATTTAATAACAAAGACTTATATTACAATTGGTAAATTATATATTTTACACTTGTCTCTATTTAATTTGTTTACCTCATAAAAATCTTATAATTCAATTAATTATCTAGTAAACATATTTTATTTAATATTAATAAATAATAAATATCTATTGTATAATTAATCACATATACACATTTATACACACATAATTTATTACATTTGTAAATCATCTATGACATACATTTGTCATCATTTATTTTATTTATCACACAAAATCTTATAATTTAATTATTTATCTAATAAATATCTTTTAACTTAAATTTTAAGTAATTATATATTTATTTTACATTTGTACTAATATTTTTATTACAATTGTCATTATCTAATTTGTTTATCATACCAAAAATCTTATAATTTTAATTATTTATTTAATAAATATCTATCTAATAATTTAATATAATTATTACAAATGTTTATATTTCTATCAATACATTTGTATTAAATCACTACCATACATTTGTCTTTGTTTAACTTATTTCATAGTATAATAATTAATATAATTTATGATTTAATATTAAACCTTAATGATTATCAATGAAATTTTAATAAAAATATCACATAAAATCTTCAATCTTACCTAACTTATGCCGCCTCAAACTTGTGAATTGGCTTAATTTCCATTTGATCCTTTATACTTTCTTTTAATCTATAATTAAACTTTTACCCTTTACTCAATTTAATCCTTTTTGCTAATTGCCCTAAATTAAGCTAAATTCACCTAATTGAAACCTAATTAAACGCACTACTAAACTCATAGGTATTTCTAATAATTATCTATAGGTTCAATTTTCTAAGATGGAGGCCCGATACTACACTTTTTCGATGCCCGTGAATTTTGGGTTATTACACACAAACTTATCTCGACACTTGTTCGTATACGAGAATCTACTAATCCAATACTTTTTGTTTTCCTCGATCCAATTCGTACTAGGTCTATCCAGATCTATACGAGTAAATTTAACTCAATTTAATACAATTCATATTCAATTCAATCCAATTCATATTTTAGGCAAAAGTATCATTTTTCCCCTATACTTTTAATTAATTCCAGTTTCATCCCTAGGCTCAGAAAATGAAATTCATGCAATTTAATCCTTATTCCAAGCGTAACTGATTTTGACATATAACAATAACAGTCCATGTTTTTCACAAAAATAAAAAATTTTCCATGAATTTTACATCTTTTCAATTTAGTCCCTAAATCACAATTTCATAGAAATTTCCTTTACAAAAGTTGTCTATCTATCAACAACCTTTCATTTTCTACCATGAATTTCAAAATTTCAGCATACTCATCCATGACAAATTTTTAATACTTTGATAACTTTGCAAATTAATCCCCAAATTAGCTAGATTAGATTATTATGATTTCGAAATATAAATATTACTAAAAACGGAACAAGATTACTTACCCAATTAAGCTTGCTTGAATTTCTTTCTCTTAACTAGGGTTTCCATAGGAAATTTGAGGAAGATGATGAAAATAAAATTATTTTATTCATTTAATTAACTTATCATCTTTTAATTTTCAACTTTCCAATTTCATCCTTTTCTTTTCTTGAATTTCCATGGATGAGTCATTATAATTATCTACTAACTCCATTTAATGGTCTAATTACCACATAAGGACCTCAATTTTTGAATTTCATAGCTATTTGATCCCTCCAGCTACTAGAATTCAACTTTTACATTTTATACAATTTGGTCCTTACTAACAATTAAACATGAAATCGGTAAAATTTTCTTAACGAAATTTTCATACGTCATTCCTATCATAATGAAAACCATGCAATACTATTAAAACAATTTTTTTCTTTCTGACTCAGATTTGTGGTATCAAAACCACTGTTCCGATTTCACTGAAAATGGGCTATTACATCAAGTTTGGGTTGCTTTGGTTGTTTGCTTAGCTTAATGAAATCCCATCTTATTACCTTCTGTAAAGCGATAGGCCATTTCATTAAGCTGAGTAACTTTTCTATAAGGTTATCAATGAGGTGAAATTGGAAGAATTTGTAAGTGGTTCTTACCAAGAAAGCTTGGATGGCTAGAGCATCGTAAACACCCTTGGTTCTCATAGTTGCAACATTAAATCTTGTCATGAAATTACAAAAGGGTTCATTTTCTTTTTTTTTTGAATGGATATGAAATAAGCTAGGATTATTGTCGGGTTTTGTTGGCTAAGAATCTGCTCATGAATAACCCAGCCAATTAATTAAAATTATTTATAGATCTTGGAGGGATCTATAGGTACTATTTTTGGGCTATGATAGAAAGGGTCACAGAGAAAGCTCTGCATTTCATAGCGTCCGAGGCTCCAAGAATGTTCATGTGGTTGTTGTAGTGGGCTAGGTTATCTTCCGGGTCTCCAATATTAGCACGAGTTAACTTAAGAAACTTGAAAGAGGTAGACAAGTTATGTGTCAACAAGGAAGGGGCTAAAGGTTCGTTAGCATAGCCCCAAGAAACTTCATCAGATTTAGAGCCTTTAACCTCTTGTAAAAATTCTACTCGAAGCGGTGCAATTTGTTCCTCAATAAGAAGGTTTTGTTTTGGGGTTCTCGATCGGGCTGAGGATCTTGTAAAATCTCATCATCATTACGCCTTTTATTATCCTTACAAATAGTTGATTGTGTTATATCTTTTGGTTCTACTGCAGGGGTAATTCACCCTTTTGTATAACATCTTTTGCCACGTGCAACTTCGTGATCAATTGCTCATTGTAGGAATTTTATTGATCTAGCAAACATTGACGTTCCTATAAGGGGTGAGCAAAACCCAATTTGATTCGAAAAAATCGAATCGGGTTATTTGAATTATTCGAGTAAACTCAAATAAGTAATTCGAGTTTTGAGTTTGAATCAAGTTAAATTTTACAATTCGAATAACTCAAATAATTCGAATAAGATATAGGTATAAATACCCTTTTTGTCCCTATCAAGATTGAAAATGAGCAAATTAGTGTCTCACTAAAATTGAAAATAATTCAAAATAATTTTCAAAAATTCTAAATATTTATAAAAGTTCTAAAATTTATATTTTAAAAATAATTATAAAAAATTCTAAAAATATATAAAGAAAGTTAAAAAATTAAAATTTTCTAAAATTATAATTTTGGGGACCTAAATAAGTTAATTAATGATTCAAGTTTATTATACTAAAGTTTTTTTATTATTTGGTTTGAAATTTTTCAGATATATATGATTTCAAATTTATGTGCTCTAACATGGAATTAGTTATACTATAAAAAGATTTTAATTTGACATGTTTAATTTTTTAATTTAACTCGATTCGATTCGATTTGATTCGATTCGACTCAACTCGACTCGAATTTCATTTCATTCGACTTGATTAAAAAAATTTCAAATCAAGTTAGGATGATAAAATAAGATTCATCAACTCGATTAACTTGAAATTGTTTTCACCTGATTCGATCGAACGCTCCCCCTTGGTTTCTATTGTTCCTAGAATTGACGTTATTGAGCGAAGGAGTTGTTCCTCCATGAGACACATCTTTTCCTGTATCTCAACAACGTGGTGTTGGAACCCAGTAGATGTTGTTGTTGGGAAGTCTGATTTGGATGAATAGTCACAATAGTTTATTGAGATTATGAGGCTAAACAAGAGAGGGTTTGTTTTAAGAGATCATCTCTAGGGTTTTGTGGGGTGGCAGGGGAGGATGATGGGTTTAGAATTGAAGGCAAGGCTACAGTGGCAGGATTAACTGAAGGAGTATTAAGGATATTCATGAGTTGTGTTAGAGCTTCCATGATAGTCATGGTTGGGCGAGTCGGTGTTTTGGTTTGGGTTGAAGAAAGTTTAGTGTCTGTGGCATCATTACCATTCATCGGAGTGGAGGAATTTGCAGGGTTGGTGTCGATGCTTTTGTTAATAGGGTTGTGGGTAGCATCATTTTAATTATGAGACATTTACTCTAGTCCACATTCACCGTACCAATTATTTATACAAAGAAATTTCTATCTAAATTTATTATAGACTAAATCCGAATAAATTTTAACTATAAATCCAAAAAGTGTTTTACAATGATTGATTACTTTTATAGCTTTTTAAACATATATTATTTTGTAATTGCAACTACAATTTTACTTAAGAATATACCTATTAACTTAAGAAAATAATAGAAATACTTATTGCAAAGCCCAATTTTCTTTGTCCGGGCCCATGTACTAAACAAAATAAACATTACAAGCCCAACAGACCTAAACTCACTACCCTAGGGCCCGATAAGCCCAAAAACCTTAAAAATTTCGGGAAACCCTAGCCTCCAGAGTATCCTAGGGCGCCGCAGCCCTTTGCCCCCCATGTGCTGCCGTACACCTAATCTGTCTCCAGCCTTGCACCAAAACGGCAAAAAGCCGTGAACTTCGCCATGTACCTGCAGACAGAGAAAGACGAAAACAACAACAACAAGCAGAAGCAGACAATAAAGGAAAAAGAAATGAAAAAAACAAAAAAAGAATTTTGTATTTCGGCTTTATAAGCCCAAGAATCAAATGATGTAAGGGGGGAGAAAATGAATGTAAAAAAAATTTGAACAGAATCAATCAAAAAATCACAAAACTGAAGAGAAAGTTTTCATTTTTTTTCTTTCTTTTTCATTTTATTTTCGGATGCATGTTTCTTTTTTTCGTTTTTATTAATCATGTATATATATAAGAATATAGACATAAAATAAAAAGAGGAGAAGGCGAGGAGAAACCTTACCTGGGCGCGCATCGGAGACGAAGGGATTCGACCTTGAGAACGGCGTGAGGAAGGCTAGGGTTTACAAATCTGTTGTAAAATGGCTTAATGCCTTTGTGTTTTTTTTTTGTTTGTTTTTTTAGCTTTACACAGACCTTAAAACGGCACCGTTTGAGGCCCGTTCCAATGGCTCCAAAACGGTGCCATATTGAGCCAGACCTGTTGACCCGACCTAGATGCGGCTAGATCCGCGTGTTTTGGTATTGGAAGGGTTATTTGCGTGCCAGGTCCTCCCTTTTTGCACTGTGGTTCAATATAGCCCCTTTTGTTTATTTAGTTTTGACCGCACAATTTCCTGCTGATTTCATTTTAGTCCATATTGCAGCGCTGCGTTTTGTGGATTGGGATATTTCCCACTTTAGTCCCCATATTATCCGCGCGCTCCTCTTTTGGTCCTAATTCTGTTTTTATTTTCATGCTTTTAATTAAATATGATTTAATCCATGCCTATTTAATTTAGTGTACTTGATTTTTATTCTGTTTAAAATTCATTTTCTGTTGTTTCTAGATATTTATTTTTTATTTTTTAATCTAACTTTCTTTTTATGTTTAATTTTAATATATTTTTTGTTTGTTATCAACACTGTTTCAATATTATAATATATTATTATTTTAAATCTATCATTAATATTGTATGAATTTACCATATATTATTATTCAAAATTTATTATGAATCATTATTTAAATTTGTCACATTTTTATAATATACATACGCACATATATTTTATGTTTTATATATTTATACATACATATGTGTTTTATATTTTATAACCCCTATATATACATACATATATTCTTTTTTGTATATACTTTATAATCTTAAAATATACGTATACTTATATACATTTTATAATGCACATATGTACATGTATTTTATAATTTATATATATATTTGTTATATTTTGACAATTTTAAAATATATATATGCACACGTATTCTTATACTTTCTATAGTTTTATTAATTTTATTTACTGCATTTTGTTTCACTCGATGTTAATTTATCTCATTTACGATGATGTTTGTATTATTTATGCTTACATTATCGTGTTCAATGTTGTTTTGTTACCCACATTAACACCGTGTTTCATTTCTACTATTTCGTAATTTTATTCAATGCATAAATTATGATTTTTTGAATAAGCAAAATCTCGTGTTTAGATTCGAGAATGTCGTACCCTAACTTACTGGGTTTCGATTTTCACAATAAATTTAAATACACAAATCTTTTCAAACTCAAGTTTTAAACGATCTCGGGAATTAAGAAGAGATCGTGTCCTAACTTACTGGGCGTGATCCTTTTTTCCTTAAGTTTTAAACGATCTCGGGAATTAAGAAAAGATCGTGTCCTAACTTATTGTGCATGATCCCTTTTTTAAATCCGAGATAGCTAAATATCTTTTAAATAAGTAAATTTTTAGCATTCATTCGCGCATCGGGAATTCAAGATATTGTGTCCTAACTTACTGGATATAATTCTCTTTCTCGATTAACGTAAAATATGCCATTTTTCCCGAAAATTTTCAACATTTCAATAAAGGATCTATTTTAAATCCCTTTAAAGTTTTCAATCTTCGACACTAAGTCATTAATTAATCAACTAGGTGCCAATTTTGGGCGTTACGAGGGTGCTAATCCTTCCTCATACGTAACCGACTCCCGAACCTATTTTTTTGAATTTCGTGGACCAAAATCGTTGTTTTAATAAAATTAAATCGTTTATTAAAAACAACCACTTTTCGATGTGACCCAATCACACCTCATCAAAAAAGATTGGTGGCGACTCCCATTTTCGTTTCATTTTTAAAAACCAAGTCAACCCCGTTTTATCAAAAAACATGGTGCCAACACTTATGATTTAGTGTTTAACTACTAACGAGAAATCAGATGCAACCTTCTGTTTAGTGGGGTTGGGTGGCAAATTCTATTTGTGTTTTTGGATTTATTGTTGACGGATAGAGCAAGTTGATATCTATGTATATATGAATATGATAATATACATGCGCAAATTGTGAGAAGTGGTGCTATTATAGATTTTCTATTTATTTTTTTAGTTTTAATTATTCATGGCTTAAATTGAATTAATTTTTAGTTAATTTAATTTTTCTAAAATTTACATTAGATGTTTAAGAAAAATCACCATACATTTAAAATTATCTAAAATAAATATTTAATTAAAAATAAAATTAATTAGACTAATATCCATTTTATTTAATTTAAATATTATCTATTTTAATTTTAACTTATAATTATCAAATTTGGATGTAACTGGATAGTTTAAGCAAAATTAAAATGTAAGTAAAATATACATTTCAAATTTTTTTATATATTATCCATTTGATTATAAAAATTTTATTTCATAAGTAATAAAATTGGATAATTATTATGTTTAATAATTAGATTTATTTAAATTTTAATTAGATAGTGATAATTTATAAATTTAGATAAATGTTTAATTAAATAAGAAAATCAATTAGATAATTATCCTTTTGATATAACTTAAATATTTATTTATATATGATCAATAATATTATGTATTTTAAATTTTAATTTTAACTTTAACATGAAAATTAAAAAAATAATTACATAATTTGGTTAACTTAAGTAAAATTTACAATTCAAAACTTTTATATATTATCCATTTTATTATAAAGTGTTCATTTAATTAAATAAGAAAATTAAATATAATAAATTAGATAAATATTATATTTTATAATTAAATTTTATCATAATTTTAATTACATAATTAAAATTTTAAATCTTTTATTTAAAATCTTTAACTACCGTGCCCTCACAATTATAAATAGGTGATTGCTAACTAAATTTCATCATAATATGTAGGTTTCTTATAGCATTTAGCATTTTATATATATATATATATATATATATATATATATATATATATATATATATATATATAATTTTAAATGTGAAGAAAAGTGAAGCCCAAGGCACTTACTGACAGAGGCGGGTACAGCCCCTTAAAATCAAAATTTTTTGTTTTGGCCCTTGAATTTTTTTTTAAAACTTTAAATTAATAAAGGTAAAATTGTTCTTTGGCCCCCCTAAAATTATAAAAATTAAATTTAATTCTTTAAAAATTATAAAGATATGGACTATAAAAAATTAAAATTTCATTCGCCCCTAAAATTTTGTTCTGGATTCACCTCTGCTTACTGGAAATGAGAGTTAGAAGTATACATTGGAAAGTCATCACGATCAAACCATTGCTATTTATCGAATTCATAGTCGTAGCATTTAGGTTTTTGAATAAAATGTTTTCAACATATTAATACAATATTTTCAGTTCTAGTAAGTACAAATCATATATAAACTATTGTATATGTCTGATGAAAGGAATTTCCAATTACATTTATCCTCAACAATGCACAGTCAATTTGGTGGAGTCGTGACTTAGAATTGTGAGCTCATAGTGTCTTATAAGTTCGCTTAAGAGTTACGCGATCTCAAAACTATGAACTTAGGGTGCGTTTGGTTCGCTGTATTGGATTAGAGGTGTATTAGATTAGAGGTGTAATAGCTAATCCACTGTTTGGTTGAATGTAATGGAATAGAGGCGTAATAGTAATCTTGTGTTTGGTTGAATGGAATAGAGGTGTAATAGCATAATGGAAAAAAACTAAAATGACTAGAATACCCTTAGCATAAAATTGTTTTGGTAAATGATTATTGTTATTGTTATTTAAATTTTAATAAGATTATTATTATCAGTAATAAATATTTTAATCATATTTAAACATAATTATAATTAAATATATTTTAATTAAAATATATAATTTAATAAAATTCTTATAATTAGCGTAAAATTGTTTTGGTAAATGATTATTGTTAATGTTATTTAAATTTTAATAAGATTACTATTATCAAGAATAAATATTTTAATCATATTTAAACATAATTATTATTAAATATATTTTAATTAAAATATATAATTTAATAAAATTCTTATAATTAGCGAAATTTGTTATTGTTATTTAAATTTTAATAAGATTATTAATATCAATAATAAATAATTTAATCATATTTAAACATAATTATTAAATACATTATAATTTTGGTATATAATTTAATAAAATTCTTAATAATTCATATTCTTATATGAATTTACTCAAATCATAATATATGATACTAAATGAAAATTTGAAATAATTAATATTAAATATATTTTAATTAAAATATATGATTTAATACAATTTAAAATAATTATTATTAAATATAATTTCATAAAATGTTCTTATGAATTTACTAAAATCAAAATATAACTTGAGAATTATTTTCTGCATAAACATAATTAACTTATACTAAGAAAAAGTTAGATGAAAATGAAATTGTACATCATAATCCATATGTTATATAGTTTTACAACATCAAAAAGTTTGAACATTGATATTTAATGGTGAGAAAGAAATCTTCTGACCCATTCCAATCGGGCAACAGAAGGTAAACTAAAGAAAACGATCATTTGAGTTGGATGATCGGGAATTTTACTCAAAGCATCATACCGCTGATCGTCGTTTAAACCTTTAATTGACCATAAGGCTGAATATAAATGTGAAGCTTTCTTCCATCTTTTCCTCGACTTCAATAACTACTACCTCGGAGGCCATAGTCCCATCGATTTGATCGCCAACGGCCTGATTTTTCCCCAACAAAGTGGCGCCTCCTCAAATGAAGAATACACATTATCACGAGCATCGATTTCTTCTTTCTCTTGTTTGAAGATGAGGAACCCCTTGGTCTCTATCTCCACGCGGATCTGCACGAAACATCCATGTCGTCTAAAGAGACGTCGACCATGCAGATCATAGAATGTGTTTCTCTCTTCATTCATATCTCGTAGTACGCTCATCCTCAAGATGTATTTCTTCAAGAACATCAAGAGTTGTTTGAGCGTCTTTCCCGATCGTCCGATCTCTTGCGATATCGCAAGAAGTCGGTTGTAGTAAGGGAAAGAACGATGTCCTGAATCGAGAGGCTTTTTGTGACTCTAAAAAAATGAGGAAATCATATTAGTTATAAGTTTTGTAAAAAACAAATAAATACTTGAAATACATTTTACCTTTACATAGGATTCCCAAATCGCATCTTCAAGAACAACGAGTCATTTATGCTCGTCCCAACCAAAACCACTGTTGTTTTGGCCATTAAGCATGTCGTAGATGACTGACCATTCCCTTTTTAGGTACCTAATCCGAGATTCAATATTTGGTTTCGCCTTCAACATTGCTCTTGGTAAAGCCTTTTCTAGCATTTTCTCTAGCTCGTTCAAATAACCGGCTTTGAACCCTAGACGACATTAAATGTTCCTACATTGTGCAAATCCACCATGCAAGAAACCAAGGCTGCATCCTCCTCTGGAACCCATTTTCTTTTACTTCCTCGAGAAGCTTGAGAAGAAGCACCCGTTGGTGGAACACCTGACATATTGTTCTTAAAAAAAAAAACAAATTAACATTATTTACTATTTTGAATATCATTTAATTGTTGGGTGAACAGTTTATAATATTATATCGGTAGTTCAATACTAAATTTAAATTTATAACACATGCTTAATGAAAAGATAATTACATTATAATTCAACAAAGTTTCATAAAGTTTCATAAAGACCACCAAAGTTTCACAAAGTAGATACATTATAAAAACATCAACAAATCAATTCAAACTGAATTTGTCCCTAAACCTAACTAATTTCTAGATGCTTGCCATTCATCGAACATTTGGTTGGCTAGTTCCATCCTCCAAGTTGCCCAAGCATCCGATGGATGAATATTTGAAATACATGGTTCATCGTCATCCACCACATTAGTAGGTAATCCTTCTCCCACCTCCGCTTCAATGGGATCAATACTCATATGGGTTCGAATAAAATTATGGAGCAAACAACATGCAATAATAATTCTATTGTGCACCCTTACAGGATAAAACGATGGACTCCTAAGTATTCCCCATCTAAGTTTTAATAAGCCAAAGCATCTTTCAATGATATTACGTGCTGAGGCATGTTTCATATTAAAAAACTCTTGCGGAGAGCTTGGCTGATAACCCTGACGCCACTCGTTCGATGATATCATTGTCCTCTAAATGGTGCAAGAAATCCTCACAATTTGTGTATCCAAGATCAACTAGATAATAACAACCTATAAAATAAATTGGCTAAAAATGATTAATTCAGCAAACAAAGTTTGATCTTAATGAATAATTCAAATTCCTCTAAGTATACACTGTACCATGAGGAACTTTTAGTCCATGTCTTCTCTCGATGGCATCTCGAGCACCCGCTCTATCGGAATCGAACCTTCCCAACCAGAAGAACATAAACAAATTGCATCTCGTGTACAAACACCTAGCATATTTGTTGCTATGTCACCTTTTCGGGTTCGATATCTAGGTTTATCAGCTGTTGGCACCCTAATCTTTATGTGGGTTCCATCAAGAGCACCTAAGCAATTCTATATCACATGATATAAAACCTTGTGTTAGAATACTAATTTAAATCTAAGTCAACTAAATGTTGTACAAGCTATATATAAAACTCAGTCTACTACTTAAACCATTTCCACCTTGTGTCAGAAGAGTCGGCTGTAATTGGCTCCGGCTTTTTAAATAAGACATCTTGTAAGCGTATGACAGCATCTAAAACACTATGAAATGCTCTGCTTACAGTTTCCCCGGACCTTCTAAAGTGATGCTTGATAACTCGATTTTTCAGGTGATGGGAGATGATATGTAAAAACATTGCTACTTGCTCATCAACAAGCATGAACCTTGACGGCTTCAATCCCCCTATCGATTCTAACATCTCACATAGTTTACAAAAGGCATTTCTATTCATCCTAACTTGTTCAATACAAGTCTCGTCACTAGCATATACAAGCCTCTTCACATAATCCCGTTTTGCATAAAAATCTAATGTGTAGGACCTAATCCTTGGTTGATAAGTCTGTAGGCTAAGGCTGGCACCCATTCTAAACAAGAACCAAATCGCAATTCTAAAGATTTCCAACCATAATGTCAAAGCAAGACCAATTCTTTTACGCCTCACACTTTGTGCAATTAAAGGCAGACGAGCCATTACTGCAACATATTAAAATTATAACACACTATCAATGAATTGAAGTTGCAATTACACATTATAAAATAAAAATAAACAATACAAATTTAGAACACACGAAGCAAAATAGTTGATACTAAATGATATCGTTGCAACTTTAATTTCATTTCTTTATGAATCACCCAAACAATAAAGAAATTATAAAGCATGTATAATTGACCTAAAATTAATTGTTGGTGTATGTATAATTGACCTAAAATTACTTGTTGGTTTAATGTTATTTACCCTAAAAACATTGTTGGTGTATGTATAATTGTTGGTTTAATGTTATTGTCCCTAAAAACATTGTTGGTGTATGTATAATCTTTTAATTTTACGTATATTTTAAATATATATGATAATTTTATTAATTAATATAAAAATATAATGCTCTCCACATAAAATTATATCAACATTAATACTTAACAAACATGTTTCATGTTTATTATTAATTTCAAATTATTAATATTAAAGATAAAAATTATATTAATTACAATTATATTTATGTTATTAATAATGTTCTCATTATTAGTATCATAATATTTATAATTTAATTAAACATCAATTTATAATAAATTACCTGTACTATTTTAAATAATAACAACCTTTGCCGCATGAAGAATTTTTTTGATAGATTAGGTCACAAGCCCCATTTTTGGTTTAATTATTCTTTCGTCTCTATATTTTTACACATTTAAAATTTAATTTATTTATTTATAATTTTAAAATTTAATCCTTTTACTTTGTTAAATTGGATTAAGTGACAATTTTAACTTAAAATTGCTCTCATGACAAATATTATACAAGTCATAAACTAGATAAGCAAATAAGATTGTTAAATATGAATAAAAATAATAATTGGATGGAATATTTATTTTTAAACTCGTTAAATTATTTGACTAAAAATAGTAATCGATAAATAATTTAAATACCAATGTAAAAAAATTAGAGACAAAAGTAAACGAAATGAATATGGTTTGAGAGATAGTAACGTAAACCATAATAAAAAGAGAGCAATTAATCACATTAAATTAGCTTACTTTGGTCGGTGAAATGTCATATAAAGAAAGATATAATTATAATTTAGCTTTGGTAAATAGATTACAAACTTTCACCCTAAAACATCATGAAGGGCATGAAAAGTAATTAAAAGGAAAGGTATTTTAATGAAATTAATTACTTGCTTCTACAAGTTTTAGCAATATTATATCAGCATTCTTTTGAAAGCAAATGAGGAAAGCTTATTTTGAATGCTAATTGAACCTGAAAGTAATTACTTGCTTATTTTAATGCCTGACTTTTTCCTTTGTATTATCATGGCCTATGTTCAAAACACATGCTTTTCAAATCCTATACTCGTCCCAATCAAGAACAAATCAAAATTTTCCAGCAGACAAGGTCCAAAAGAACTAAAATAACAAATTCTATTGACTACCAAATCAAGAACAAGGTCCAGCAGACTAAAATAACATTTCATCTTCCACAACAGTTTCATCTTCTACTCACTAACAAACTAAAATAACATTTTCCAGTAGACTATCAAAACAATGTCCAGAACAAACCAACAAAATCTTTATCGCCTATAACCTCTTCAAACATGAATTTGTACTGTACAAGTACTTTAACTTACCTACAAGATTGAAATCATAATAAATTTGATATCTATGTAACTGACCATGTGTATCAAAGCTAACCCACCTCAGAGGTTAAAACTGTTCTATCTCGATATTATCTATCTTGTGATATTACTAGCGAAAATACATAATTATGTTTAATAAATGATCCAAACACAATGTACTTTGATAAGTTCAAAACCAACAATAGAACTTAATGACTGTAACAAGTTGATAAAAGGTAGTTGTAGGAATTTTGCAATAATATTATTGCTTTTTAAAAGTTCGATGAAACATTATAAGTTTGACTATAGAATTCGAACTTTGGACCTACAATTAAACATAAACATATAGATAGCTTGGTTAGAAGAAAAAAATCATATTACACCGATTGGAAAATCCAACTCATCATTGCTTTTCATTTATCAAAGTCCGAAAATATCAAATTTTATTCTTAATTTACAACAAATTAGTTATATATATATAACTCAAATTCATATCTTGCCCAAATTCATAGATTAAAACGCAAAAAGAAAATAGAAATTCTTACTCATATCAAACATCCTATTCAATCAATAACAAGAACCTCAAGTTCCAAAATGTTTAATATCAAACATCCTATGATCTGCACTCAGCATGAAATTCAATATTCTTAACATTATAAATTGTTTTGAACATTCGTTATCATCTAACATTTTCATCTTACCTATTTTTGCTACTTTCAGAGGACCAAACTACAACAGAACAAACAAACAAAAGAACTCGAACTGCAGAAATCTTACCTATTTTTGCTACTTTCAGAGGACCAAAAGAACTCAATGATCTTACCTATTTTTGCTACTTAGTTCAGGCACTTAAACAAACAAACATTGGAAGAAATCTCATTCGGTTTTGGAGATCAAAAAAGGACTCGAAAATTACAACAGAACAAACAGAAATCGAAGATTAGCAGAGAAGAGAGAACAACTTCGAACGACATGCATTTCTTAAGCCTAACCAACAACAGAAAACACATTTCAATCGCACATGCAATACAAACAGAATAAAATTGGCTAAAACTAACCTATTAGCAAATCGGGGCACAATGAAGAAGAACTCGAAAAAGCAAAAGGGAAATCGATTAGATAAAAACAATAGATCATATTTACCTCGAAAGTATTGGTTTTCATCTACAATAGAAAAGGATATTAATCTATCGGGAAACATAGACTAACTGATGACGCAAATCGGCAGAAACTGTGAGCAAATCGGCCGAAATAGAAAAGAAAATAATCGGGGGAGCAAATCGGCAGAAAAGGCAAGAAAATAATACTGGGAAAAAGCAATGAAACAAGGAAGCAATTCGGATGAAGGTGGGAAACGGAAGAGAAACAGAGGGGATCAATTAGGGGTAAAAGAGGGAGGGTTTAGGGTAGCGTCGTCTAATCTGGGCAGAAGGGGGGAATAGAAATCGGTGCTTTTCACCGATTAGGGAAGTAAGGGGATACAAGCGTATTAGCAATACGCTCAACCAAACGGCGTCTTAGATAGGTATTACGTGGGGCCCACCGATTAGGGGTGTATTGGCTTAGCCAATACACCAAACCAAACACGCTCTTAGTGTTATGGTTGGGTGTCTCGATTCAAACGATTAAGAAATTTAATAGGTCGAATAAGAAAGTGGTAAGATCGATAGTGAGCACGAAAAGGCTAAAGAAAGGGGCAAAACTGGTAGCTCTAGACCGAGTGTTGGTAGATATTCGACAAACAATATAGAAAGTTTGTCTATAGAAAAAGAGAGGTCGGGGTGAGTTAATTAAATTGATAAACCAACAACCGATATATGTTTTTTTTTTAAAATATAAATGTAAAGTATTAATAAATTCAAAATATTTTAAAAATAAATTCTTCTATTTTTGTATTCTTATTTATTGCAAAATTATATGCCCTATCTTTTAGGAAACTATAATGAATTAAGTATAACTATTGTCAATAATTATTATTCAAAATTTTGATGGTATGTTTGTATTATCAAATTTTAATACTTTCAAATTATTCCTCTTTGATATAAATTTTATAATTAAAACCCTTTGTTGATTAATCCTAAAATTTTATTTTCAAATATTTCCATATTTTAAGTCTGTAATAATATTTATTTTAATTTAATTATTAAAATTTAACTTGGGGATATCGTAATTTTTAAATATGTTTATATTTTGAAAAGATCATATAAATATACAATAAAACAACTGAGACAAGGAATAATGGGTTAATGAGCCAAAAATGTCATTTTAAAAAGTTAATTAGCAAATTAGGTCTTTTTTCTTTCCAAATTTAAGTTTCGTCCTTTCAAAAAATCTTTTTTTTTGTGTTGGGTGTTGAAAATTTGGGGAGAAAGAATTATTTTTGTTTGTGTTTTAGGGAGAAATTATGATAGTTTTAAGGTATGTTTGAGTTTACAATGATGCAGTGAGACTTCGAGACCCATACATTTCATTTCCAATGTGGGAGTGCACCATCACCTTAGAAGATGTCACATTGCAACTCGGGCTCCCAGTTCACGGTGGTTATACGGTCACGAGTTCTAGTATAACTAGGGATCCTAATTGGCGGTAGTTATGCAATCATGGCTTCTAGCATAATTCGAACCCTTAGTTGATGGTAGTTATGCAGTCACAAGTTCAAGTTTCATGCTACCAGAAGAGGGTGCTTTATAAATCTCATATATAAGTTTAGGATCATAATCATAGGGGAAAAAGGGGATCACTAGTATAATCAACTTACTCCTTTTCTCCATCAAAGTAGTCTCCTTAATCTCATTGTCTAAAATCTTTGTCAGATGTGAGAGCAAGAAGACTTTCAGGAGGTAAGTGACAGTGGCGGTGCAGAAAAAGCTAAAACACGAGTTGAGGAGACAACGATCGATGTCTCCCCGAGTCACGTTTAAGCTTTTCTCCATTGTCACAGTCACTCCCCCTCGAAAATCTTCTTACCCCCATCTCTAACATAGGTTTTGGACAATGAGGTTAAGGATATTACTTTGATGGAGAAAAAAAATATGTTGATTATACTGGTTAGCCCATTTTTTTTCCTATGATTATGATCTCAAACTTATGTATGAGGTTTATAAAGCATCATCTTCTGGTATATAGTTAGCATATGTATCAAGCCATTGGTTGAGGCGAAGCCCACTATTCCTATAATTATCTTGGTTGTAGAAATGCAAAACAGATATGGTTACAAAGTATCATATCGAAAAGCGTGAAATGCCAAACAGATAGCAATGAAAGACCTATACGGTGATTGGGATGACTCACACAATGAGTTATAACATTGTGCGCTAGCAATGCAAGAGTATGTGCCCAGAACAACTGTATGAATTCGAACATTCGATGCATACGACCAAGTGGATAAGCTCGTTCCAAGTATAAAGATATTCCATCGTATTTTTTGGACATTCACGGCTTGTGTTAGAGCGTTCCCCAATTGTATGCCAATTGTCTAAGTTGATGGCACTTGGCTTTATGGGTAATACAAGCAAATCTTGCAAATCGCGATTACAGAGGATGGGAATTGGAATTTCCTGTCAATCGCCTTCGTAATTGTTGACAAAGAAAGTATGGCGATTTGGCTGATTGATCCCTAAATCGATAGGATAGTTCACTGCTTACCCTTTTCTCCGTATCCCATTAATTTCAAAACTCCCAACTTGTGTTTTCAAGTACTGATTTGCCCTCCCCCATAGTGACGAAACTAGGGGGCTGGTAGGGGCCTTGGTCCCTTTTAAAATGGAAAAAAAATTATTTAAATTCCTTTATAAATTCATAAAACTTTAAATTAATAATGGTAAAATTACACTTTTCTTCTCAAATAATATAGTTTTGATTTAATCATTTAAAAATTATAAAATATAAATTATTAAAATGATAAAAATATAATTTTATTATCGTAAAAAATATAATTTAATTTTGACCCTCCCAAAAAAAAGTCTAGTCCCGCCACTGCTTCCCAGCAAACCCTCGATATTATTTTAGTTAATAATTGTGGGTTTATGTTATTGTGGTAAATACTTTTTTTTCCACGGTAAAAACCCCTATTTCTAATTCATGAGCCTAAAAACATATAATTTTCTTTTTTAAAAAATTAGTTATAAATGCCAAGGTAATTCTCCCCGACTCTTATGGACTGACTGATGTCCTCTTAGTACTCCACAGTGGCAGGGTTTCTGTGAGCTGACGTGACATCTTGTCCCCTTCCACGTCACCACCAAGTAGCCGTTACCCTATTTTTCTACATATTGTCAGACATAATAAATATTTACCCAATTAATAATAGAAAAAGAATTAGACCGCGATTTACGGGCATGCAATGGCTGCTCGCTATCTTTGCATTTAGACCCCCGACGTTAACGCCGTTAATCATGCGGTCATTTGAGTCACAATTATCAAAAGGCTATTAGTATTATAACTGAACTCCAAAGCCTCCATCGAGAACGGTGTTACCCTTTCCCTTGGATCCTCTCTTCCACGGGCATGAGTTATTTCATAAAGTTACTAAAAATTATATGCTTATTTAAATAAAAAAAACAAATTATCCTTTTGTTTTTGTTTCTTGGGTAACGTGCAGGTGCATGGGAATCAACGGTCTTTTGCCAACTAAGCTTACTGGGGCGTATTAGACGTTGCGAGTGTTGTTTTCCTTGAGAGGTTTATGCTTTTGCATGGGGATTATTATTATTATTATTAATTTTACAATGTTAGATCCCAAGGTACATAGGGTATGAAGTGGTTGCAGCATACGGTGTATACCGTGCACGTGAACATCCCAATGATTGATAATCACAGCCGTGGATCTCGTAGAGATTTCAATCCGACGGTTGAGATATAATGATTTGACAGGGGTGATAAATGTAGGGGAAAACTCAAATTTTGCGTGTTGACCGGACAGGGCTGTAGCTAATCTATTTCTGAATCTGTGACTGTGTTGTACTCATACCGCAGTTAATCGCATTGGCCCAAATTTAAGGCACACATTTAATATTTTTGACTCTTCCAACTTTCACATTTTTTTTTCATTAATTCCTTTTTTGTTTGTTTTTCAATTAGTTTGGTTAACGGTCATTTCCTCTTTTATTTTTTGTCTGTTGAGGACCTTAACTCACATTGCTTAAACACGCATCACGTTGGAGCCACCATACACATGTTTTGTAGCTCCTTAACAACCCTTGCTAGTAATATATATATATCACAAGGGAAATGCATTTTATATGAGTGGTATATAATATAATGTGATATCTGTATTTGACAAAATTTATATATTTTAGTATGCAATTTTTTAGTGTTTAATTTAATTTTAAAAGTTGATTTAATGAAAGTTATTTGTCAATATTATTATGCTTGAATTTTTCATGATTTTATTAGATTTATTAAATACAATCAATTGTATGATTTAATTTAAATTTTAAGATCAATTTAATGAAATTTAATTATTAATATTATTAACCAATTATAACCTTTTATCAAATTAAATTTAAAACTCGAATTAATCAGTATATTGGAAGTTTTTTACTAGGAAAAAGATATAAGTAAAAAAAGTCAACAAACATGGGCATTTTAGTCATGAAAGGATTATTAAGTGGGAACTGGGAGACAAGAGATTCAGTTGCTTGCCTCCTCAAAAAACCAACTCATTAATATTAATAATAATTTTCTGCTTTTAGGGATGTTTGCCTGCCCTCTTAAGAAAATCGAGCTTTTTCTTTCCCTAAAAAACGACCCCGTAGGAGTGGGACACGTGTCATATGATCAAATCCCCTTCTTACCATATTCTGCCACGTCATCCGATCGTATTTGACACGTGTCATAAGATTTGAATTTTATAACTAAGGTGGCAAAACAGCCTTAGCATATTTTAATGGATAGCTTTCGGTGTCACTTAATTTAAAAAACACACTTCCCCACCTCATACTTTCACCTAACATTATTACTTTAATTCACAATCATTAACGTCTTTATGATTATAATAACTCCATTTTCCATATCAAACAAAACCTGTGAGGAGAAACATTATTATTTTTAAATTATATTAATCACATACCCCGCTTTATAAAAGTATTTTCATTATTTCTCAGAGACCTAATTGAAAGTGATACTAATTTAATTAAAGCTTTAAACAATAGTATAGTTCTAGTGTTAAAATAAGATGACATTCGTAAGAAATTATTGTATTCTTTTATTAGAATATTATTATTTAATTACTCATTATTCGAGTAAAATAATTGTACCTTTTTCTTATAAACAAGAATTGTGGAATGACTTAAAATAGACTAAACATATCAATTGAACGTTGTTATTTTGTCAAAAAAATAGTGACAATTTATTTATAGGATATTTTATTTTTACTGAGCTCAAAAGTTTTGCAATTCTCATAAAGAAAAATTAACTTTCTCACTGAAAGTTAATAAAAACTTTCCTTCTATACATTTGATTTGTGTTTTTTGAACACACACTCAAAACAAGCCAATGTTCGAGGATAACAAAGAAGTTCATTTGATAGAAAGTCAAGGAACAACATAGACCACCTTCCTTAATCCACATGTAAACATTTAGTTAAATATAAGACTCCTACTTAGCATCAACAGTGGACGTGATTGAGAATCCAAATTATTAACAGTGTCATATTTTGATACTATTACGTGTAATTGACTATCTTCATCATTTTAAATATTTTAAATATTATTTTTAAAATAATTTTATGATTTTTAACCTTTTGAAAAATAAGAATTTTAAAGAAATATAATAATCATTTAATATTGTTTTTATAATTTTTCCATTTTAAATATTTTAATAAATTTAATAATTTTTGCAATTTTTAAACAACATTTAAACTAAATCGGATAAATGGTCGTTCGATTTAGATGAACTTAAATGTTCATTTGTTCACATTCATTTTAGTTGGTGTATTTTTAGTATTTTTATGATTTTAAATTTTTAAAAATATATGTTAACGTAGCATACCATGTTAATATACTTATCCATGTGTCATATCATATCAATATATTTATCCATGTGGCATGCCATGTGTCAACTTTTCATTGCTTTTGTAAGCCATGCCAACATTTATTAATAGTTAAACCGATCAACGACAATTTTTGTTTACAAAAGGACTTAATTGATTTTTTTGTCACTTATGGCTATTGGTTACAAATTTTTTTTCTAAAGATTCAAGTTAATTTTGAATTTTTACTAACAGCATTTTATACCTTTAACCAAAATATTAAAACTTTAATTTGTAAATCCGGATTATGGGGATTTTTAATGATTACATTAATAAATTAAACCCTAAACATTAGGGTTTCATACAAAAATCTTAATTACTATTCCCTTATGTTATTTATGATAAAAGAATCATTAACTAATGATAACTTTTTTTGCATTTTAAATTTTATAACTTATATGTAATTTTTAAAGTGTTATAAATATAGTACAATACAAATGCATACCCAAGTAATCACAAGTATCAAATTATTATAAACATAAACAAAGTGTTTGAATAGTCATAAAATAGAATCAAATTATTATAACACAAATATACTAAGAACTAGTAAAATCAAGGTAGTTAGTTCTCAGATCGATGGGTGTACCGTTTTGTCTTAGTATTGATAAGTACGGTGTGTTTTAGTGTACCATTTTGAATTTATCGTTGTTTTTAAATGTTTTTTCACATATACATATTTATAGTCTAATTTTAATTTCTTAATAAATTACATATATATTTATAGTCTAGTTTTTAATTTATTCATAAATTGTATGCTATTTTGGTTAAAAAGTAATTTGTGTATTATATTTACATGCAAATATATCTATATAAATACATTTAAATCTAAATATAAGTTTTAAAATTATTAATTAGGTGGGATAATTCAATTTGATAACTTTCACTTTAAATGTAATTTTAAAAAATTAAAATGGTTAAGATAAAATATTTAAAAATTGGAATGTCAAAACTTTGTACCGATCGATATGGGAAGGTATACACCGATACAAGCCGGTATTGATCGAGATGGTTGGAACGTATTAAAATTTTAGCCAGAACAAAACATAGACTACTTGATATTAATTTAACACAAAATGATATGTACCAACCGATATGAGACCGACTACCGTGACTATAATCCAAACTAAAACACCAAGTGAATCAATTGGACAGGAATCCATATATCACTAGATTTGGTGATATGTATTCTCAAAAACAGAATTAATACAACTTTTATGAGTAAGTTATGTGATGCAGATATAAAAAATTTAGTGGAGAGAAAAAAAAAGATTGGCTAATTGACCCGTGAGTTGAGACTGAAGAGCATGCATCATCGATATAACAAACAAAGTACAGGGATTGCATAAGCAGATGGATTTTGAATGTTACCTAAAAGATAAAACAACAGTCAGAAGGTTAATATTAAAATAAAAACAGGTAAAATATGATGCTTGGACTATCAATGTCTTCTTAACTCCTTTATTTATTGCAAGTTGCAACCATGGGAAAACTTGTTATATACTGCTGCATATATAATTTTAATATAATAATAAATTTAAATTTTTATAAATTATAAAAGGTTTAAATGGGTCTTTGCTCTTTTTAACTTATATAGCTATGGTTGATTACATGATGCTTAATCTTAAATTGGGAGAAGCTATATCCGTATCAAAGATAACAATAAGAGAAACAGAAGAAGATAGAACAGAAATAAAAGAAGAAAGAGGGCAGGAGGAGAACATTGCAAAGTTGTAGGTTCCACATGTCTTTGTAATAACTAGTATTATGGGCTCTAAATATTTTAAAAATTTGAAGGTAGGTCCTTCACATCTTTTTTATTCCCGACATGTCAAACCACATAAGACAATGGCAAGTCATATGATCTCACACCCATAGCACACATGCGTGGATGATTCATTTAATCTCCATTGCTTATATATCAAGGTACATCTGATCTTTTTCGTCGGACACTAATGTGGGTTTAAATTGATTCTCCTCTTAATATATCAATACCAAAAGAAATTATAAGCATCTTCCTTCGCCTTGTATTTTTCAAATGGTGATAACAAATAATTGAGATATTTGTTGTATTTTGCCTTTTGCTGCTCAAAGGTTAAGGATTTAAGACAGAACAAACTTACCAATTACGCAAAGTTTCTTTATACAGATCTCATTAGTTTACGTTCATACACCCAAATTACTTTGTTCATAAGTTATATAGATAATTTTATATGCTATTTCGCTTCTTTATACAGGGGCTCGAGGAAGCTTTAGTTTACTTTGTACTCACGTTGTGAGATAAAATCGTGAAAATTACCTATCAATGATGTGTATGGAGATAATAATTTGGTCTTGACGATAGTGTCTGAATTGTACCAAAAAAATAAGATGATTTAAAAATATATTTTTATTATGGGATATCATTTGAATGAATGATAAAAAGAAATAACATTGAAAAATTTACAAAAAGAAAAGGGAAAGAGGGCATTTAATACTGGGGCAGGAATTGACAAATGAAGGGGTTCCGGAACATTTCTAACACAGAAGGTTCCTTCGACAATTTTATTTTTTATTTATATATGCCCACCTCATTATTATGTTGCTTGTGGCCATCCAAAACCCCTCACCATTTCCCATGGCCCACACCATTTCATAAACACACAGTCTATCATCTTTACCAAATCTTGTACCCTTTTTTTACTTTAAAAAATTTAAATCAAAATAATTTTGTATTTAAAAACATACATCTTTAGGATTAATATTTAGTATATTGAAAATATATTATTTTAATTCTATAGGTAGAGTTAAAAAATTGTCATTCTTGTAAAGTTTAAAAATTTTACGAATAGTGTATCAAATATTTTTTCTTAATTAAAGGTGGGTTTAGATAGACGATTGGGTGCGGTACAATGTGTTTAGTTTTTTTTTACCTTATTTAATTTCACCACTACCGCTATTTTTACACTAACTGCAGTTAAACATACCGTTCATCTAAACCCACCCTAAATTAATGTTTGATTATCTTATAATACAAACTCAACCAAACGATATATAAATTACCATTAAAAAATAATTTACAAAAAAAAAGAAAAGAAATTATTGTGATTTAAGTACATCCAAATTCCAAAGCATATGATTATATATTCACAGCTGAATGGGGCATTTGACACATTGCCACCACCGAAAACTTGGCTATCATTTGCTTTTGCACATGTTGCTTCAACCATATAAACTATATCCACATATCTACATCCTCATTATTTCATAAAAATTAAAAAAAGAAGAAGAGAAATTTGGAAATCCGAACATGAAAGTTTCTTAGAAAATTAACACTATCAGTAAAAATTAAAGTTGAATTCAAACAATTTACCTTTTCTACATATTTTCTAAACAATATGTTTGAAAAGAGAATTATCAATTTCAATATATTTATTCAAGAGTGAGTGCTACAACTAAATTATAAAATTTTTAAAAGATTAAAATGTATTTTTACTATGTATTATTAATTCATGATTCCATTATTTTTGAAGGGAGAAAATATAATTTTTCATATTTAGGAAGGTCAAAGTACAATTATATCATTTTCAAGGGGGCAAGTCCTCTGCCTGCCCCCAGCTTCACCTTTGTATTTATCACATTATTGAATTTAATTCGATATAAGAGATTGTAATTGATCTAAACATAAATTATTTATTTGAAATTTGTACTCAATTGATGCACCCTTATCCGTGTCTCAATTCAATTGTGAAATTACCAAAAGATCAATATTTTATAAAACAACAAATATAAATCTAAGGGTATTTTATCTTTTTACATACAATTTTTAATATATATATATATATATATATATATATATAATGAGATTTGAACCTAAGACTTTAAAAGCTCCCTTCTCTATTTTATCATTTCAACTTAAATCAAATTTAATTTTTATAGATTTGTTATCTAACTTTTTCGACTCATACAGTGAATATGCCATAACCTAATAGTCCTAAAATTACGTACAAAATCCAAGTTTTGGGATTCAAATATTAAACTTGAATATGAAATTAAACTTTTTTTTTTGGTTTATTTAATATTTGTATGTATATGCAATGAATATGAAATTGAATGGCATTGATAGGTTACAAAAAAAGTGGAACCTAAATATTGGGTACAAAGTCGCAGTCGTAACAGTTAAGAGAAAGGTGTAAGTTAATGAATCCTTGTGACTATGGGTATGCTAAAATTGTCCCTTTTAACTTGTTTTCTTGAAATCTACAGAGAGTGTTTGCAATTTGCAGGCAATTTTCACTTTATTTGCCTTTAACATTCTATTGACTTGATTTGGTAAAGACTTGAAATAGAAGTTATTCACATGTTTTCATTTTTTGAAGGTCAATCTTCACCATGCTCTTACCATTACAAGTCTTTTTCTTGTACAACTGTAACCATTTTTTTTTATCCATTTTGGAAGGCATCCCCATTGTACAATTGTAGATACCAAACCCAGATAGTCATAAATTTTGTCATCATCTCAACTTTTACCATACATGTTTCAAAGAGAGAAAGAAAATCACAAGCTCATGTTTGTATACATATAGGTGAAAGGGTTATTAATCTTTTACCATATATCTAATTGTTCAATCACAAGCTCATGTAACAGGCACCAAAAATCAATGCAAAGGGGCACGTCTAATGTGGGACAAACCTGCATTTAAATACCCTTATATCTCAAGATTAGATTGATGGGTATTCTTATTTGTATTGAGTTTTGAGATTTGTACATTATATGAATTCTGGGTATGGTCCAAATCATCGTTTTTGGCATGAATTAAGCCAAGGGTTTTAATGAATTCATTGTTAGACATGATGGGTGGTAGGGAATGGGATTGGTTAAATGGATAACACCAATCTTTTTCCCATAATTATCATTATTTTCCTTCATTCAATAAAAAAATAAATTATATATATGTAATTAAAACTTGAAGTTTAACTCAATTTATATAATCACAATGAAAAAAATATTCAATAAATTTAAAATTTTAATCTCGTAATTCAAGCGATATCAAATTTATTTATAAGGTTCATATAAAACTAAGGTTGGTGGTTCGAGCTACGACACGTCTAAGTACATCTATAATTATTCGCATGCCCAATACTAACACATATTTTGAGTCTTTTAGATATCACTTTCCATCATCTGTGAACTATACATAACTCTTTGCGGAGGGTGAGGGCAAAACTACAATACCTTCTATTATTGATAGTCCAAATTATTTACCTAAAAGATGACACTTCAACAATTTTTTCAAAAAATTCGATTGGGGTCTCAATATTCTTTTTGGTTGTTTTTCCCCATTAGGTGAAATAAAAGGATGCGTGGAGATGAAGGAATAAATGGAAGAGCCAGGTTAGCAATGGACAAAATAGAGTTGGACATGATAATTGAGATTTGAAGATATAATAGGAACTGTGATGGTTGACAAAAAAAAAAAAAAAAAACTTAATTATTTCCCACTTACAACTTACAAATCCATAATTATTTGGTATGATGGGAAAAATTCCTGCTTTTTAAAAGATTTCTTAGCCTCACAGCCATTGTTCAAAATATGTATAGTAATGGGTAGAAAAGAATGAAACCATTATTATTGAGCACAACCTCTCAGGTAATGGTTGGTTATTGAGATTCTTAATAAAATTAAATCATATTCATTGATTAAAATTTATTTTCTCTCTTAAACTTTATGTTTATGTTCCAATTCACAATCAAACTCAAGAATATGATTCCTCCTTGGTGGTGATGATGATGGTTCAGGCACCATTCTTTATTTTATGTTTATTATTATTTATTTTGACAATAAAATGGTGGTATATCTTAATTAAAAAATTCACAAAAACTTGTGCATCCAACCACTTTCGGCAATAGATTACAAATTACCAAAGTAATATAAACTGGAAGGTGCAGTAATATATTTTCTATTGCCGTCCAAGTTGGGACAAAAGCATCGGAAATTGGCAAATTTAGACGAGTTTCTATGCATCAAAACATGAAAACAAATGAAAGAAAATTGAGCATAAAATCAAGAGCAACACAACACACTCTCCCAATCTAAATCAACTCTAATTTTATTTTATGTGGGAATAATTTAATAATAATAATAAGAGGGGCCAATATTAGAAGATGGAGACACTGTCTTCTTCAAGTAGTTATGCCTCTGAAAGCTTAAAAAAGGGAAATTATTTTGCTTACCTGACAACCACTATATACTGTGATGATTTCCTTTGGTAATCCCATAATTAAAAAAAAAAGAGGAAATGAAGTAATGATGGCACTATACAATCAATGACCTTCATAAGTTGAATCTTTGAAATAGTGGGAGACCTGCATCAATCATACCCAACCCTTCTTTACTTTTTTATTTCCCCTAATCAAATTCTTTTTGTAAATTGTATAATACATTTAAAGAATGGTAACCTCAAAGATTTAGAAATATTGAAGATATATTACCGTATCTTTGAAGGGAAAGGAAATAAACAAGGAAGGAAGAGAGTGTAAAATTGTAATACATATAATGAAGCAATGGGGTTGGTCCTGAATTTAGAGGCAAGTGCATACAAAATGACATGGTTATAGAATCATGACTTGCCTTTTTCTTTTTTTTTTTTGTGAATAGTGGGATTTTCGTCGCTGAGTTATTTAGTACAGCTGCTAGCTTAGGTAGGGTGGAGTGGTGAGTATAGGGTTTGGTTTGCTGCAATGCAATGAATGAGGTTAGCAAACATTATTGCACAACAAGTGTTTTGTAGACCTAGGAAACTTTGTCAAAAGTTTCAATCCAACCATTTCCAAATCTGGTTCAAATTCAAGTGAAAAAATAAAAACCATGCTTTTGTGCTTTAGTTTTCAGTGCTTAATTATCCGTTGAACATATTGGCTGGAACTTCTTCGAGGCATTGTAACTTTGCAGACCCCGTTTTAGATATGATAATTTAAGATACAACCCAGATTTGATTTGCTACGGACAAATGAGCAATGAGAAGGAATATTAAGTGAAACTTTAGAATGACCCATTTTATGTGGGTTGGGGTCAACTTTGAGGCCTATGTCAAAATGGTTATTGGCTGGCAACAAGTATTACTAACGGCATTTTTTAGTCCTAATATAGATCCAAAATGGCTAAGAGCTTAGCATCAATCTTCTAGAGCCAGGCCTAGTTTGGCAATCACAACTTCCTGGGCTGCTGGGAGTTCGAGACTCAGGTTTTAAGCTTAGGTCGTGATATGGATCAATACAAGTTGATCAAGTTCTTGGTTATAAAAAAGAAGATGAAACATGTTTGACCCGTAATAAGTTTTATACATATATTATTATAAAATAATATAACTAGTCATTTTAAATGACTATAACTATAAAAAAAAAACTCAATTAGCATTGCAACAACGTGCAGAATGTGAGTTTGATCTCACTTAAGATTTAAGGGTTTGGGAGGATTTATAGGTAAAAGAAAGCTTGTATAAAAAGAAAGATAGGTAATGAAAACTGGTATTATTATAATTATATATAAAATTACAATATATGAGAAATAATCATATTACACCCTCATTAAAATTACATAAAAGAGTTATTTAAATATACTAGCAAAAAAGTAAATACTAAGTAGTACAGTTATTATTACTTTTACATAAAAACTTCTCTTTGGCAAGATATTATGGAATTATTTACAAACTTAAATTAATGTATTTTATTTTAATTTAAAATGCAAGAAATATTTGAAGAGTTTAGCTAATCGCACAAGTTGAGTTTTAGAAATGGACGAACTAAATCATTAGTAAAATTTATGATATGAACACCTTTGGCTTTTCTTATGGCTCCAAACGCTGCCTATTCTCCGCAATAACCCCAAACCACAAACAAACAATCGAATGCAAGCCTTACTAAGTTCTCTGCATGATTGGTAATTGAAACCATTAAGTCTCATACATACTTTAATTAGCCCCAATATTGTTCATGTTATTGGAGTTGTCACCATTGAATCAGCCGGCTGGACGGTTTGGTAGTATCTTCCCCAATCAAACCAAAAGCTCTCTTTGTTAATGGCTCAAATGATTTTATATAACACTACTGACTACTGAGTTCTCCATCTAGGTTCTGCAGATGCAATGGCGCCTAAGAGCAGAAGCTACCAAATTTCTGCAACCCCTGTTACAGTATTTGGACATTTGTTGTTTATAGCAGTGACAACCCTTGTGCTAGTTTGGCTTCTCAAGTTCCGGGAAGGCCTTGCTTCTGAATCTGCTAATAAGTTAAAGATTTTCAATGTGAGTTCATTTGCGTTGAGAATCCCTTCTCTTTCTTCAGAAACTGTTTCATATCTTTGTTTCTATATGATATGTGGAGGACCTATTGTTCTTGCATGGATCAGTTTGCTTCTATGCCTACATTTTAATCTCTTTCAGCTCCCCCCCCCTCTCATTTGCAGCTTCATCCACTTCTAATGGTGATTGGATTCATATTAATGGCTGGAGAAGGTAAGTAGTAATTGTCAGTGGCTTTTCATGTATATTAACATAATTAATTCAAACATTATGTCTATGTTGCTCTACTCTTTCATTTTCTTGAATGTCTAATGTTCCGTACGATATATTTCCAGATTATATATTAGAGTATCATTGAAGACCACCAAATATATGAAAAACTTTTAATGAATTTTATTGAAATAAGGAAATCTGATTGAAAAGTGATGTGCATTATTGTTATGACTGAACATATATATAAAACAGCAATCATGGCATACAAGTCAACCCCAAGTAGAAGAGACATACAAGTGCAAAAGGCAGTCCACCTAACATTGCAAACCATTGCTCTTGGTTGTGGGATCTTTGGGATTGTTGTAATCTTCAAATTCCATAATGAGACCAACATGCCTGACATGGTTACCTTACATTCTTGGCTAGGCATGATTACCATATGCTTATTTGGTTTACAGGTACCTAAAATTTTAATCAATTTCATTCTAATTCAGTTAGGAATTTAAAACAAAAACATCCCTATCTGGTATTGCAGTATTTGCTAGGATTCTTCTCGTATGTGTTCCCAGGTGCAGAATCATATTCAAGAGCAGCCTATCTGCCATGGCACACTTTTGGTGGCTTACTTATCTTCTTCTTAGCAATATGCACAGCTGAGATGGGATTGCTTCAAAAGTTCCTTTCGTTATTCCTAACTCGCTCCCAAGAAGCTCTCATTGTCAACTTTATAGGATTGTTGCTTTTCCTATTTGCAGTTGCTGTTGCCCTCACTGTGGTTCTCCCCAGATATTAGTCATGGTTCTTTACTTTCAAATTATTGGACAATTTTATGAAGAAAATTCATGAAAATTCATTATTGCCGGGACTCAAAACTTTTTCCATTTTCTTTCTTCCTTTGTCATACCTAATAATCATTTTTGGATTTTTAAAAAATAATAACAATAATTCTTTTAACTTTTTTATTTTTCAAAGATAAAAAGTCTCAACTAAAACTAAATGTTGATTTCATTAACGACACCGTGTCACATTAGTCCCTGCAAAATCAGCCATGCAAATGGACATCTTCAAGTCTATAATTTTGGGGGTTTATTTATAAAATGAGCTTCAACAAATAACCCAAGTATCGGTAAAAGTATTATAAAGATATTTATATTAAAAATTAAATTGTATTTTAATTCCTTCACTCAAAAATAGAAAAAATTAGTCCTTATATATTAAATCAAAAGTAAATTAGTTATTTTTGTTAAAAATTTCATTCATTTACATTGTTAAAAATAGGTGTAGCTAATGAAATAATTAAAAGTGATACGTGATGTGCCACGTATACCTCATGCTAATTACATGGGCCTGTTTTTAATAGTAGAAATATATGTAATTTTTAATAGAATGATCAATTTACTCTTTAGTCTAAGATATAGAGATTAATTTATTTATTTTTAAATGAAGGAAACAAAATGCAGTCCAATCCCACTTTTAACACATGACGTTGGATTGCTTGGATTCCTTGGCTTACAATTGGCACAAGTAGGCTAATATTGGCTTTATCCCATTAATTGCATTGTTTTATCCTTAAGATTATTGACATATTCTATTGGGTATTAACGTTTTAAATTAATTATAATTTGTCGGTTTCTTTTGACCTTAAATTAGATGACCTTTTGGCTTTCCAAGATTTTCCCATATATACCTAGTCATCTATATCATATTATTCGTAATCTTAAAATCCATGCTGTTTCCTTAAATTTTATTTTATTTTCTTTAACCTTAATTATGATCATAAATAGTGAAGATTTATTTAAAGCAATGATTGAAAACTCTTGTTTAAAGTTTAAATCTTATATATATTTTATTTATTTAATATTGTAATGATAAAAATTTATCATCTTAGTCCACTTTCAACAGTGTTTTTTTGGGGGTATTAGGTGTCTAATTAATCTTGTCATGATGTGTTCTATAAAATCAAAGAATCTATTCTTGGTAGATTAAAAAGATCTTGTCGTAAGAACATATATCTTCTTCTGTCGTGTCCTTATTTCTTTCAATTCAGCACTTTCTTTTTTTCTCCCCCTTCAACTACTAATGTCTATAAATGGGATATTATTTTTATCCATCTAACTCAAAAAAATTTAATATTTATAAAAATAATCCTGGTTCAAAAATATTCACTAAAATAACCTGAAATGAACAATAAATTTGGGTTTCAGGAACCCAATGGCCTGCACCACCTTGTGTTTTGGCCCTATCATTACTTGATGATTGTGTCAGGCTTTAAAAAAATAAATTTTTTGAGTTTGGAAACCCAATGACCGGCACCAGGATGTTTTTTTTAAATCGTATCATACTGATATATAAATATACCAACTTATAAGTGGGATACTGATGCAACGTAGACCTGATTCAAGTAGAAGACAACTAATTGTGATGAAACTACTATTCAAAATAATTGTATTATTTCTTTAAAATGTTTGTATTTTTTTATATATGTAAATTTAATGTAGTTGTTTAGGATTTAAGGTTTCATTTTATATTTTCGTGAATTAATTTCTTAGAATGTTTGTATTTTTTATCTATAAATTTAATTTAGCCCGTATTATATGTAGTTTGAATTTAAAATTTTCGTATTAATTTTACCCATCTGTTTGTAGTTTGTTGGGTGTTTAAATTTAATTTAGTCTGTGTTATATATAGTTTGAATTTAAAAATTTCGTGCACAAATTTTATCCATCTGCTTTTAGTTTGTTGGGTGTTTAAATTTAATTTAGCCCATATTATATATAGTTAGACTTTAAAATTTTCATGTATTAATTTTACCCATCTGTTTGTAGTTTGTTGGGTGTCTAAATTTAATTTAGTGTGTATTATTTTGTTTGAATTTTATATTTTGTGTATTAATATTCTAGAATGTTTGTATTTTATTGTATCTCAAATTTCATTTGTTGTGTACTATTACTTATTCAATTATATATTTTTATTAAATATTTTGAAGTCATTTATTCAAAAAATAATTATTTTAGAGAAATTAAATTAATATTAAAAACAAAATAATTACAAAATAAAGTAAATATTTATAGATAAAAATCAAAATTGTTGTGATCTTGGCGACGTCCCCAGCGCTAATGTGTAACGGTTCGGTTACCTCTGTCGGCGATGCCGTGCACCTTGCTGAAGTGTTTGATAGTGTCTGGTGTACTTAGAAAAGTAGTATAATCATATACACCATAATAGGGAGTTAAGGGGTATTGCGTGACCGGAGGTGTCAATGGGAAAATATCCTCAGTAGTAGGTGTACGTGCTTCTCGATCGAGCTCGGGTGGTATGAGGACGATCCGTACCGTGTCGAATGTTAAGGCTCGGGGTTGTCACAAAAAATATCCTTGAACGATGGAGGAAATTAGGGCTCGGGCTCCTGGTGGTATGATGATGAGCTGAATGCTTCATATTGGGGCTTAGGTTTGGGGTTTTAGGCAGAATCAATTTTGGTGTTCTTGAATGGCAGAACTAGGTTATGGTGCGGTCGTGCGTTCTTCTGTTACCATCGGGAAGATTCTGGTTGCGCGTCTTCCGAGATCAGCATATAACGACTTTGGAATATAAAGGGCTTCCCGTGTGCCATATACCATTCTGTGTACTCGCGCATAGAAGAGAACCCTTCTTCTAAGACATACAAGGGAGGGTGCCTCGAATGTCGATCATTCTACAGAAAGATATATGGTGCTCAATACCCGACCTTCATCGTGCCACTCCACCATATGAAAATAAATCAACGAAACATTTTACGCGAACAGTTGTTGTTGCTCAATAACCCATGATGGTATGAGTGCTGCGATCCCTTCCTCGACATATGACATCCATAAAAACTGCATAATATAGACAACACGTTATTAGTTAATTTTTTTGTGTGCAATTATTGTATTTAAAAAAGAAAGATTCAAAAGCGTATTTTACGCCATCCCCGGAATGGGTCTCTATCATCATACAGTACATAGGTACGGTGAACGATCGCCCAATTCCCGGTACAGTTGCCCATTTAAAAAATGAATAAATTATCAGATTATTTTTTCCATGCAAAAATGAGTATACTATACTATACAATTAAAAAAACAAATGGAAAAATTGAACTATATATTTACCTGTTCACGAGTGGCCACACATATGGTTGGTGGCTCACTGATGCCAGCAATGACATTCGGTATAACGTCCAAAACTGCAGTAGAAGGCATCAACTGCCTATTGTTTTCGTAGATGGCTTTGTCACTCGATAAAGCTTGCGGTATAAACATGCCAATACTGCAGAGCCCCAACTAAATCTTCCAGCAAGCTCGAGAT